>NC_081355.1:155493872-155641372 GCF_030684315.1 Stegostoma tigrinum
AGGTTTGCTTAAAATCACAAGCTTTCAGAGCGACGCTCCTTCAGATGAAGTGGACGGAAGCACAAGGACAGAATTTATATGTAGAGAGATAATGGCAAGATAACTCCAGATAATCAAACAGATAAATTCATAAGATGTAGGGGCAGAATTTAGGCCATTTGGCCCATCAAAGTCTGCCCTGCCATTCGATCATGGCCAATGTGCTCCTCACTCCCATTTTCCTGCATTCTCCCCATAACCTTCCAACCCATTAGCAGTTTAAAAATCTGTCCAACTCCTTGAAGCTACTCACTGTCCCAGCATCCACAGCACTTTGGGGTAGTGAATTCCACAGACTCTCAACCCCTCAGGAGAAGTCGTTTCTCCTCAACTCTGTTTGAAATTTGCTTCCCCTTATCCTAAGACTATGACCCCTCATCCTAGAATACCCCACAAGAGTATTGTTGCAACAATACTTCTTTACTTGTGTGTTCTATTCCTTCAGCTATAAAAGCCAACATTTCTTTCATTCCTATTATCTGCTGTACTTGCATGCAAGTTTTGTGATTTCATGAATGAGGACACCCAGATCTCTCTGCACCAGAGCACCCCAAAGTGTCCCCCCCATTTAGATAGATTGCCTTCCTATTTTTCCAACCAAAATGCATGACCTCACACGTAATCACGTTTAAACTCTATCTGCCACATTTTGGTCCACTCTCCTAACCTACCTATATTCATTTCTAAGGTCCTTATTTCTTAATTGCAATTTAGTCTGGCCTATTCTTGTCATCTGCAAACTCTGCAGAGCCTTGTATCCCTGTATCCAAGTTTGTTAATGTAGATTGTAAATAGCTGGAGTCCAAGGACCAAAC
This sequence comes from Stegostoma tigrinum, assembly GCF_030684315.1. Lineage (NCBI taxonomy): Eukaryota > Metazoa > Chordata > Chondrichthyes > Orectolobiformes > Stegostomatidae > Stegostoma > Stegostoma tigrinum. Next base: position 155,494,727 of record NC_081355.1, read on the forward strand.
CCTGTGGCACCCTACTCGTTACTACTTGTCATCTAAAAAAAAATCCCATTTATCCTGACTCTGTGTCTCTCTCTCTTCTGTCCATCAGCTAGTCAGCAATGCAAGCTGATAAATTACCCTTATGAACCAAGTTTATGGATTAACCTTTGTGTGGCACCTTATCAAACGCCTTCTGCAATTCTGGATACATTAGATCTGCAGGATCCCCATGATCTACTTTGCTTGTTACATCTTTGAAGAACTCCAGAAAATTAGTCAAATACGATTTGCCCTTCATAAAGCTATGCAGAATAGCACTTTGCCTTTGCCTCAGTTTTCACAGGAGAAAGTATTTGCAAAGTATTAGAACACTGAACATACAACACCACAGCCCACGATGTTGTGCTGAACTGTTACCCGAAACCTGAGGTCTATTTAATCTCCACCCCTACCTTATACTATCATCCACGTGCCTATCTAATTGCCGCTTAAATGTCCCCAATGAGGCCGACTTCACTCCCCTCTCTGGCAATACATTCCACGACCCTAAGGGTCAGCCAATTCTGAATCCAATCTGCCACATTTCTCCCCCTTTCCCACACCACCTGAACTTTTGTGTGAGCCTACCATGGGGAACCTTAACAAGTGCCTCAGTGAAATCCATGTATACACTGCTCCACTTTCATCCACATGTTTGGTCACCTCTTCAAAGAATTCAATAAAGTTGGTGAGGAATGAGCTACCCCTCTTAAATCCATGCTCACTATCTCAAATCAAACTGTGCCTATCCAAGTGATCATAAATCCTATCTCTCAGAGCCCTTTCCAATAATTTTCCCACCACTGAAGTAAGGCTAACTCTCCTGTAATTTCCAGGGTTATCCCTATTCCCTTTTCTGAACAAGGCAATGACGTTTGCCTCTGTCTCGAATCTTCTATCACTATACCCATGGACAGCGAGAACAAAAAGATCATTGCCAAAGGCCGTGTGAGCTCTTCCCTTGCTTCCCATAGAATCCTTGGACAAATCCCATCAGGTCCGGGAGACATACCATTCTTCCTCTTCCTCAAAATTCCGAGTATATTTTCCTGACTAACATCTACCTCCTCTAGCCTACCAGCCTGTTTCACATTGTCCTCCCCTACAACTAGGTCCCTCTTAGTTGTGAAAATTGACAGAAAGTATTTAAGGACCTCTCCTATCTCTTTAGGCACTGTGTACAAATTCCCTTTACAGTCCTTGATTGGCCTTACCCTTTCTCTGGTCATTCTCTTATTCCTCACATGCGTGTAAGAAGCCTTTGGGTTTTCTGTGATCCTATCTGCCAAAGTCTTCTCATGCCCCCTTATAGCTCTCCTAAGCCCTTTCTTCAGCTCCTTCCTGGAATACTTGTATCCCTCTGGAGCCTTTTCCGATCATTGTTTCCTAAACCCTATGTAAACATCCTTCTTCCTCTTAACCAGTTGTTTCATCTCTCTTGAGAACCAAGGCGCCCTCACTCAGCCACACCTTCCCTACCTGCGAGGGACAAACATTGAGCATACGCAGTATGCATTCCTTAAATAATCTCCATACCTCTATAGTGCTCTTCCCCTACACCATCTGTTCCCAATTTATGTTACCCAGCCCTTGCCTAACAGAATTATAATTACTCTTCCCCAGTTATAAACCTTACCCTGCTGTGAGTACCTGTCCTTTTCCATGGCTATTGTAAAAGTAACAGAGTTATGATCACTCCCACCAAAATACTCTCCTCCCAACAGGTTTAACACTAAGCCCGGTTCATTGCCAAGCACCAAATCCAAAGTGGCCTCTCCTCGTGTTGGTCTATCTACACATTGTGACAGGAATCCTTCCCGAATGCACTGGACAAAATCCGCTCCATCTAAACTATTACAACTAAAGTGTTTCCAATCAATATTTGGAAGATTGAAGTCACCTGTGTCTACAACCCTGTGACTTCTGCACCTTTCCAGTATCAGCCTCCCAATCCGCTCCTGCACTTCTCTGAAACTATTAAGGGGTCTGCTTTTAAAAAAAACCAACACAGTGACTGCTCCTTGTTCCTGACCTCAACCCAAACTGACTCTGTCGGCATATCATTCTCGAACTGCCTTTCAGCAACTGCTATACTAGCCCTGACGAGCAATGCCACTCCCCTGTCTCTTACCACTCTCCCTATTTCTTTTATAGCATCTAAATCCCAGAACTTCCAACAACCATTCCTCTCCCTGAGTTAACCAAGTTTCTGTGGCCACAACATCATAGCTCTCAGCTCATCCGCCCTATTGGATACTTCTCGCACTGAAGTATATACACACCTCAAACCATCTCTGTTTCCACAAATTGTGCTCCATCGACTGCATTTCTTTATTAAAGACCCTCACTCCCTGTTGTGTTTGCTGGAAGGCTGAATACCCCATCCTCTGAATGAATTACAAATCAGGTTCCCCACCCCCTGCCAATATAATTTAAACCATCCCATATAGCTCAAGCAAACCTCCCGCCCAGGATATTTTGTCCCTCTGGTTCAGGTGAACCTCCTCTGCACCCTCTACAAAGCATCCACATCCTTTTGGTAATGTGGTGACCAGAACTGTATGCAGTATTCCAAATGTGGTATAAGACTTTGGTTTGACAACTGTAACATGACCTGCCGACTCTTGTATTCAACACCACGTCCGATGAAGGAAAGCATGCTGTCTGTCGCCTTGAGCACTATCGGCCTGGGTTGCCAGCTCCAGGGTACAATGGGCCTGAACAGTCGGATCTCTCTGTGCATCAATTTTCCACAGGGTTTTCCATTTACCCTACAGTTCACTCTTGAACTGGATCTTCCAAAATGCATCACCTCGTATTTGCCTGGATTGAACCCCATCTGCCAAATCTCTGCCCAACTCTCCAATCTATCCACAGTCCACTTCACTACCTGCTACTCCACAAATCTTGCTTTGATGAGCAAGTTTGCAGATGGCACTATCTGTACCTTCCTCCAGATCATTTATGTACATCACAAATAACAGTGATCCCAATATGTATCCCTGTGGAACATCGCTGGTCACAGCTCTCCATTTTGAGAAATTCCCTTCCACTACAGTCCTTTGTTTCCTGTTGCCCAGCCAGGCCAGTTCTCGATCCATCCAGCTCGTACACCCTGGTCCCTATGAGACTTCACTTTCTCCATCAGCCTACCTTGGGGAACCTTGTCAAAATCCTTACTGAAGTCCGTGTACGAACATAGAACAATACTTCGGCCCTCTGTTGCACCGACCTGTGAACTAATCTAAGCTCCTCCCCCTACACTATCCCATCATCATCCATATGCTTATCCGAGGACTGTTCAAATGCCCCAAATGTGGCTGAGTTAACTACATTGGCAGGCAGGGCGTTCCATCTCTTACCACTCTGCGTAAAGAACCTGCCTCTGACATCTGTCTTAAATCTATCACCCCTCAATTTGCAGGTTTGCCTTCTCGTACAAGCTGGCGCCATCATCCTCAGAAAAAGACTCTCACTGTCCACCCTATGTAATCCTCTGCTCATCTGGTATGTCTTTATTAAATCCCCTCTTAGCCTCCTTCTCTCCAATGAGAACAGACCCAAGGCCCTCAGCCTTTCTTCATAAGGGCCTGCACTCCAGACCAGGCAACATCCTGGTAAATCTCCTCTGCACCTTTTCCAATGCTTCCACATCCTTCCTGTGATGGTTTGACCAAAACTGTACACAATATTCCAAGTGAGGCCGCACTAGCATTTTGTACAGTTGCAGCATGACATCACGGCTCCAGAACTCAATCCTTCTACCAATAAAACCTAACACACCGTAAGCCTTCTTAACAGCACAATCAACCTGGGTGGCAACTTTCAGGGATCTATGTACGTGGACACTAAGATCCCTGTGCACATCCACACTACCAAGAATCTTTCCATTGACCCAGTATTCTGCCTTCCTACTATTCTTCCCAAAGTGAATCACCTCACATTTATCTGCATTGAACTCCATTTGCCACCTTTCAGCCCAATTCTGCAGTTTATCCAAGACTCCCTGCAACATTCTTCCACACTGTCCACCACTCCACTGACTTTAGTGTCGACTGCAAACTTACTAACCCATCCACCAATGCCTGCGTCCAAGTTGTTTATAAAAATGACAAACAGCAGTGGTCCCAAAACAGATCCTTGAGGCACACCACTAGTAACAGGACTTCAGGCTGAATGTTTTCCATCAACCACCACTCGTTGCCTTCTTACAGAAAGCCAGTTTCTAATCCAAACTGCTAAATCTCCCTTAATCCCATGCCTCTGCATTTTCTCGAATAGCCTACCACGTGGAACCTTATCAAAGGTTTTTCTGAAGCCCATGTACACCATGTCAAATGCCCTTCCCTTCTACACATGCTTGGTCACCTTCTCAAAAAAAACTCAGGTTTGTGAGACACGACCTGCCCTTGATGAATCCATGTTGACTATCTCCAATCAAATTGTTGCTTGCAAGATGATTACAAATCCCGTCTCTCATAATCCTTTCCAAAACTTTTCCTACAACAGATGTAAGGCTCACTGGTCTATAATTACCTGGGTCATCTGTGCTGCCCTTCTTGAGACATACAAGATGATCAGAGGATTAGATCGGGTGGACAATGAGAGTCTTTTTCCAAGGATGATGATGTCAGCTTGTATGAGGAGGCAAGCCTGCAAATTGAGGGGTGATAGATTTAAGGGCACAGCATGTGCAATCCTCCAGTCCTCTGGTACTAAACCTGTAGATAATGAGGACTCAAAGATCAAGGCCAAAGGCTCTGCCATCTCCTCACTTGCTTCCCAGGCAATCCTCAGAAAAATCCCATCCGGCCCAAGGGATTTAACTACCTTTACACCTTCTGGAATTGATAACACCACCTCCTTACTAACTCAATCCTTCCAATTCTAATAGCCTGTATCTCAGTCTTCTCTACAATATTCTTGCTTTCCTGAGTGAAAACAGATGAGAAATATTCGTTTAGCACCTCTCCGATCTCCATAGGGTCCCCACACACAACTTCTCACTTCTGTCTTTGACTGGCCCTATTCCTACCCCAGTATTCCTACCCCAGTCAACCTCTTATTCCTCTCATACCTATAGAAAGCTTTAGGGTTTTCCTTTATTCTACCCGCTAATGTCTGCTCATGTCCCCTCCTTGCTCTTCTTAACTATCTTTAAATCCATCCTAGTTAATCTGTAACACTCCATCGCCTCATCTGAATCATCTCATCGTCACATAAACCTCCCTCTTCTGCTGAACAAAAGATACAATTTCTTTCGTAAACCACGGTTCCCTTACTTTCACTTCCTGCCTGCCTGACAGGGACATAACTATCAAGGGCATGCAATATCTGTTCCTTAAACCAGCTCCACATTTCGATTGTCCCCATCCCCTGCATTTTGCTAACCAATTCTATGCCTGCTAAGTCTTGGCGAATCACATTATAATTGCCCTTCCCCCATCTATAACTCTTGCCCTGTGGCATGTTCCTATCCCTTCCTATTGCTAAGCAAAATGTAACGGAATTATGGCCACTCTCTCCAAAGTGCTCACCTACCACTAAATCAAATACCGGGCCTGGTTCATCACCAAGTGCCAGATTCAGTGTGGCCTCCCCTCTTGTCGGCCCTTCGACATACTGTGTCAGGAAACCCTCCTGCACAAATTGGACAAAAACTGATCCATCCAACGTACTAGTTATAGCATTTCCATTCAGTGTTGGGCAAGTTAAAGTCTCCCATAATGACCACCCTCGCTCCTGCTCAGAATCGTTTTGCCAATCCTCTCCTCCACTTCCCTGGAGCTTTGCAGAGCCCTATCTTTTAAAAAAACACTCCCAGCAGTGTGACATCTCCTCTCCTGTTTCTGATCTCAGCCCATACTACCTCACTAGACGAGTCCTCATCGAAGGTTCTTTCAGCCAACATTATACTGTCCTTGACTAACAAAGCCACACCTCCCCCTCTTTTACCACCTTCCTTGGCCTTAATGAAACATCTAAACTCTGGAACCTGCAACATCCATTCCTGACCCTGCTCTATCCATGGCTCAGAAATGGCCACATCATCGAAGTCCCAGACACCTATCCATGCTGCAAGCTCACCTACCTTATTCCGGATACTCCTGGCATTAAAATACATAGAACAGAGAACATTATAGCACAGTACAGGCCCTTCGGCCCTCGATGTTGTGCCAACCTGTCATACCAATCTGAAGCCCATCTAACCTACACTATTCCATGTACGTCCATATGCTTGTCCAATGACGACTTAAATGTACTCAAAATTGGCGAATCTACTACCATTGCAGGCAAAGCATTCCATTCGCTTACTACTCTCTGAGTAAAGAAACTACCTCTGACATCTGTCCTATATCTTTCACCCCTCAATTTAAAGCTTGCCCTCAAGCTCGCCATCACCATCCTGGGGAAAAAGGCTCTCCCTATCCACCCTATCTAACCCTCTGATTATCTTATATGCCTCAATTAAGTCACCTCTCAACCTTCTCTCTATCGAAAACTGCCTCAAGTCCCTCAGCCTTTCCTCATAAAACCTTCCCTCCACACCAGGCAACATCCTAGTAAATCTCCTCTGCACCCTTTCTAAAGCTTCCACATCCTTCTTATAATGCGGTGACCAGAACTGTACACAATACTCCAAGTGCGGCCGCACCACAGTTTTGTACAGCTTCACCATAACCTCTTGGTTCCGGAACTCTATCCCTCTATTAAGAAGGCATACAGTGTTTTAGCTTTTATTAACAGCCCTGTCAACCTGGGTGGCAACTTTCAAGGATCTGTGTACATGGACACCGAGATCTCTCTGCTCACCTACACTACCAAGAATCTTACCATTAGCCCAGTGCTTTGCATTCCGGTTATTCCTACCAAAGTGCATCACCTCACACTTGTCTGCATTAAACTCCATTTGCCACCTCTCAGCCCAGCTCTGCAGCTTATCTATGTCTCTCTGCAACCTACAGCATCCTTCGTCACTATTCACAACTCCACCGACCTTAGTGTCGTCTGCAAATTTACTAACCCATCCTTCTACGCCCTCATCCAGGTCGTTTCTAAAAATGACAAACAGCAGTGGACCCAACACCGACCCTCGCGCTACACCACCAGTTACTGGACTCAAGGATGAACATTTCCCATCAACTACCACCCTCTGTCTTCTTTCAGCAAGCCAATTTCTGATCCAAACTGCTCTATCTACCACAATCCCATGCCTCCGCATTTTGTACAATAGCCTATTGTGGGGAACCTTATCGAACACCTTGCTGAAATCCATATACACCACATCAACCGGTTTACTCTCATCTACCTGTTTGGTCACCTTCTCAAAGAATTCAATAAGGTTTGTGAGGCACGACCGACCCTTCACAAAACCGTGCTGACTATCCCTAATCAGTTTATTCCTTTCTAGATGATTATCAATCCTATCTCTTGTAACCTTTTCCAACACTTTATTGACAACGGAAGTAAGGCTCACTGGTCTTTAATTAGCAGGGTTGACTCTATTCCCCTTCTTGTACAGGGGAACCACATCAGCTATCCTCCAGTATTCTGGCACTATTCCTGTGGTCTATGACGAGTTAAAGATCAATGCCAAAGGCTCTGCAATCTCCTCCCTGGCTTCCCAGAGGATCCCAGGATAAATCCCATGCGGCCCAGGGGGCATATCTATTTTATCACACTGTAGGATTTCTAATACCTCTTCCTTGTGAACCTCAATTCCACCGAGTCTAGTAGCCTGTATCGCAGTATTCTCCTCGACAACATTATCGTTTTATAGAGTGAATACTGTCGAAAAATATTCATTTAATGCTTCCCCTATCTCCTCTGACTCCACACACAACTTCCCACTATTATCCTTGATCACTAAGGATAGTGACCCTAATCTTACACTTGTCATTCTTTTATTCCTTAAATACCTATAGAAAGCCATAGGGTTTACGCTGATCCTATCCGCCAACAACTTCTCATGTCTCCTTCTGGCTCTTTTGAGCTCTCTCTTTAGGTCTTTCCTGGCTACCTTGTAGCCCTCAAGCGCCCTAACTGAGCCTTCACATCTCATCCTAACATGAGCCGCCTTCTTCCTCTTGACCAGAGATTCCACCTCCTTCGTAAACCACGGCTCCTGCGCTCGACAGCTTCCTCCCTGCCTGACAGGTACATACTTATCAGGGACACACAGGAGCTTTTCCTTGAATAAACTCCACATTTCTAATGTGCCCATCCCCTGCAATTTCCTTTCCCCACCCTATGGTCACTAAATCTTGCCTAATCTCATCGAAATTGCCTCTCCCCCAGCTATAACTCTTCCCCAGTGGTATACACCTATCCCTTTCCATAACTAAAGTAAACATAACAGAATTGTGATCGCTATCACCAAAGTGCTCACCTACTTCCAAATCTAACACCTGGCCAGGCTCATTACCCAGTACCAAATCTAATGTGGCTTCGCCCCTTGTGGGCCTATCTACATACTGTGTCAGGAAGGCCTCCTGCACACACTGGTCAAAAACTGACCCATCTATAGTACTCGAACTATAGTGTTCCCAGTCAATATTTGGAAAGTTGAAGTCCCCCATACAACTACCCTGTCTCTCTCACTCCTATCGAGAATCATCTTTGCTATTCCGTTCCTCTACATATCTGGAACTATTCGGAGGCCTATAGAAAACTCCCAACAGGGTGACCTCTCCTTTCCTGTTTCTAATCCCAGCCCATACTACCTCAGTTGACGAGTCCCCAAACATCCTTTCTGCAACTGTAATACTGTCCTTGACCAGCAATGCCACACCTACCCCTCCTTTACCATCTTTTCTGTTCTTACTGAAACATCTAAATCCCGGAACCTGCAACAACCATTCCTGTCCCTGCTCTAGCCATGTCTCCGAAATGGCCATAACATCGAAGTCCCAGGTACCAACCCATGCTGCAAGTTCACCCACCTTATTCCGGACGCTCCTGGCATTGAAGTAGACACACTTCAAACCAACTTCTTGCTTGCCGGTGACATCTTGCGTCCCTGAAACTTTATTTCGGACCTGCCTACTCTCAACCTTCTTTATACTTGAACTACAATTTTGGTTCCCATCCCCCTGCTGAATTAGTTTAAACCCACCCGAATAGCCTTCCCAAATTCCCCCCCCCAGGATATTGGTACCCCTCTGGTTCAGGTGAAGACCATCCTGCTTGTAGCGGTCCCACCTACAACAGAATGAGCCCCAATTATCCAAGAATCTAAAACCCTCCCTCCTGCACCATCCCTATCGCCACGTGTTCAACTCCTCTCTCTCCCTATTTCTCGCCTCGCTAACACGTGGCACAGGCAACAAACCTGAGACAACAACTCTGTTTGTCCTAGCTCTAAGCTTCCATCCTAGCTCCCTGAATTTTTGCCTTAAATCCCCATCTCTCTTCCTACCTATGTCGTTGGTGCCTATGTGGACCACAACTTGGGGCTGCTTCCCCTCCTCCTAGAGGATCCCAAAAAGACGATCTGAGACATCACGAACCCTGGCACCTGGGAGGCAACACACCAACCGTGAGTCTCTCTCATCCCCACAGAACCTCCTATCTGTCCCCCTAACTATGGAGGCCCCAATGACTACTGTTCTGCTCCTCTTGCCCCTTCCCCTCTGAGCAGCAGGGACAGACTCTGTGCCAGAGACCTGCACCCCACTGTTTTCCCCTGCTAAGCGCCCCCCTCCAACAGTATCCAAAACGGTATACTTATTGTTGAGGGGAATGGCCACGGGGGATCCCTGCACTGCCTGCCGGTTCCCTTTCCGGCCCCTGACTGTAACCCATCTGCCTTTTTCATGTCCCTGAGGAGTGACTACCTCCCTGTAATTCCTCTCAATAACCCCCTCTGCCTCCCGAATGACCCGAAGTTCATCAAGCTCCAGCTCCAGTTCCCTCATGCAATTTTCGAGGAGCTGGAGTTGGGTGCACTTCCCGCAGATGTCACCCAGGTTGATAGGGCTGTTAAGAAGGCAGACAGTGTTTTAGCTTTTATTAATGGAGGGATCGAGTTCCGGAACCAAGGTAGCTGTACAAAACTCTGGTGCGACCGCACTTGGAGTATTGTGTACAGTTCTGGTCACTGCATTATCAGAAGGATGTGGAGCTTTGGAAAGGGTGCAGAGGAGATTTACTAGGATGTTGCCTGGTATGGAGGGAAGGTCTTACGTGGAAAGGCTGAGGGACTTGAGACTGTTTTCATTAGAGAGAAGAAGGTTGAGAGGTGACTTAATTGAAACAGGTAAAATAATCAGAGGGTTAGATAGGGTGGATAGGGAGAGCCTTTTTCCTCGGATGGTGACGGCAAGCACGAGGGGGCATAGCTTTAAATTGAGGGGTGAAAGATACAGGACAGATGTCAGAGGTAGTTTCTTTACTCAGTAGTAACGGAATGGAACGCTTTGCCTGCAATGGTAGTAGATTCGCCAACTTTAGGTACATTTAAGTCGTCATTGGATAAGCATACGGACGTACATGGATTAGTGTAGGTTAGATGGGCTTCAGATCAGTATGACAGGTCGGCACAACATCGAGGGCCGAAGGGCTAGTACTGGGCTGTAATGTTCTGTGTTCTATGTAGTCAGCCGGGACACTAGTGGTGACCCTTACCTCCCACATTCTGCAGAAGGAACATTCAACTGCCCTGACCTCCATTCCCATTATTCTAAATTCCCCAAGAGACTGTTGAAAAATAAAGATTAAAAAATCAACTAGTTACCTTTCCAATCTGGCACACGGAACCTTTTTTTGGTTAGAGGAGGAGGATGGGTGGGAGACACTACCCGAGTAGTGTTTTGGGTAACGCAACCACACAAATATATCACCTCACTTACTCAGCAGTCCCGTGTCCACTCCTGCTCAGCGTACGCTCCGCCTATTCACGAGGTAAGTTTTTAAAAACAGTGACTCACCTTCCCGGCTGATACCTGGTCGATGCTCCCGCTCCTCCTGCTGCTGAAAAGTAGACACACTTCAATCCAGCTTGCTGTCTGCCAGCACACTCCTGTGATAGTGAGATCCTGTCCATGTCCTCCCTCTGCTCATCCTCCTGTGTACCAGAACTACACCTCAGTTTCCCATTCCCCTTCTGAGCTAGTTTAAATCCACACGAATAGCACCAGCGAATTTCCCACCCAGGATATTAGTGCCCCTCTGGTTCAAGTGGAGACCGTCCTGTTTGTAGAGGTCCCGCCTTCCCCAGAATGAGCCCCAATTGTCCATGTACCTGAAGCCCTCCCTCCTGCACCATCCCTGCAGCCACGTGTTCAGCTGAAATCTCTCCCTGTTCTTTGCCTCACTATCACGTGGCACGGGTAACAAGCCAGAGATAACCACTCTGTTTGTTCTAGCTCTCAGCTTCCACCCTAGCTCCCTGAAATCCTGCCTGACATCCCTATCCCTCTTTCTACCTATGTCGTTGATGCTTATATGGATCACGACTTGGGGCTGGTCACCCTCTCCCTTCAGGACCCCAAAGACATGATCTGAGACATCACGGACCCTGGCACCTGGGAGGAAACACACCAACTGTGAGTCTCTTCCGTTCCCGGCAAACCTTCTATCAGTCCTCTAACTATTGAGTCCCCAATGACTAACACTCTCCTCCTATCCCCCTTTCCCTTCTGTGCAAGAGGGGCAGACTTTGTCCCAGAGACCTGCACCCTACTGCAGGCTCCTGGTAAGTCCCACCCCCCAACAGTATCCAAAACAGTATAATAAAATGTGAGGCTGGATGAACACAGCAGGCCCAGCAGCGTCTCAGGAGCACAAAAGCTGACGTTTCGGGCCTAGACCCTTCATCAGAGAGGGTCTAGGCCCGAAACGTCAGCTTTTGTGCTCCTGAGATGCTGCTGGGCCTGCTGTGTTCATCCAGCCTCACATTTTATTATCTTGGATTCTCCAGCATCTGCAGTTCCCATTATCTCCAAAACAGTAAACTTGTTTTTCAACGGAACCACCACTAGGGATCCCTGCATTGACTGTTTCTCCTCCCCCACTTCTAACAGTCACCCAGCTTTTTTAATGCCTAGGAGTAACTACTTCCCTGTAACTCTTCTCTATCACTGACTCTGCCTCCCAAATGGTCCGAAGTTCATCCAGCTCCCGCTCCAGTTCCCTAACGTGGTCTTGGAGGAGCAAGAGTTGGGTGCACTTCCTACAGATGTACTTGGATGGGACACTAATGGCGTCCCTCACCTTAAACATCATGCAGGAGGAACATTCCTCTCGCTGCACTGCCATCCCTAGCAGTCCCCTTATCAGAAAGTATAAAGAAAGAAGAGAAGCTTACCCGATTTGTCCCTGGTGTATAAGGTTAGAGGAGGTGGATGGGTGGGATGCCCTACAAGGGTCGGGTCTTGGGTTTAGAAAACACTCACTTATATAGCTGAGGGGGAAGAAAAAAGTCCCTCCTTTCCCAGAAACCTCTGTTCTCCGAGGTGCTGCTGCTACTTAAAGTTTAAAATCAGTGTCTCACCCTTTCCTGACAGGCCCCTGGTCCAAGCTCCTGCTCTTCCTGCATCTACAGTCCTTCCCTCATCGATCAACTTTGTCACGTCCTCAAAGAATTTTATTAAGTTGGTAAGACATGGCCTTCCCTGCACAAAACCATGCTCCCTATCACTGATAAGCCCACTTTGTTCCAAATGTAAATAGATTCTATCCCTCAGTACCTTCTCCAGCAGCTTCCCCACCACTGACGTCAGGCTCAGCAGTCTCTAACTACCTGTACTATCCTTGCTATCTTTCTTCAACAAGGGGACAACATTAGTGATTCTCCAGTCCTCTGGGACCTCACCGTGCTCAAGGATTCTGCAAAGATATCTGTTAAGGCCCCAGCTATTTCCTCTCTCCTTTCCCTCAGTAACCTGGGAGAGATCCCATCCAGACCTGGGGACTTGTACACTCCAATGCCTTTCAGAATACCCAACACTTTCCCGCGCCGCCCCCCCCCCCCCCCCCACCTTTATACCAACTTGACCTCGAGTAATCAAACATCTATCTCTAACCTCAACATCCGTCATGTCCCTCTCCTCGGTGAATACCGACGCAAAGTACTCATTAAGAATCTCACTCATTTTCTCTGACTGCTCGCACGGGGCAGCACGGTGCCTCAGTGGTTAGCACTGTAGCCTCACAGCGCCAGAGACCCGGGTTCGATTCCAGCCTCGGTAACTGTCTGCAGAGTTTGCATGTTCTCCTCATGTCTGCATGGGTTTCCTCCGGGTGCTCCGGTTTTCTCCCACAAACTGAAGATGTGCAGGGTAGGTGGATCGGCCATGCCAAAATGCCGTAGTGTTCAGGGGTGTGTGGGTTATAGGGGGATGGGTCTGGATGGGATGCTCCAAGGGACGGTGTGGATTTGTTGGGCCAAAGGGCGTGTTTCCACACTGTAGGGAATCTAATCTAATCTAATAACTTCCCTCCTTTGTCCTTGAGTGGGCCAACCCTTTCTCTAGTTACCCTCTTGCTCCTTATGAATGAATAAAAGGCTTTGGGATTTTCCTTAACCTTGTTTGCTAAAGATATTTCATGACTTCTTTTAGCCCTCTTAATTTCTCATTTCAGATTGGTCCTACTTTCCTGATATTCTTGCAAAGCTTCATCTGTTTTCAGTCACCTAGACCTTGTGTATGCTTCCTTTTTCTTCTTTGCTAGTCTCTCAATTTCACCTGTCATCCACGGTTGCCTAATCTTGCCCTTTCTATCCCTCATTTTCACAGGAACATGTCTGTCCTGAACTCTAATTAACGTCTCTTTAAAAGCCTCCTACATACCATATGTGGATTTACTCTGAAACAGCTGCTCCCAATCCACATTCCCCAGCTCCTGCTGAATCTTGCTATAGTTGGCCTTCCCCCATTTCAACACTGTTCCTTTCGGATCACTCTCGTCTTTGTCTATCAGTACTCTAAAACTTAGGAAATTGTGATCACTATTCCCAAAGGAATACCCTACTGAAATTTCAACCACCTGGTCAGGCTCATTCCCCAACACCAGGTCCAGTGTGGCCCCTTCCTGAGTTGGACTATTTACATACTGCTCTAGAAAACCCTCCTGGATGCTCCTTACAAATTCTGTTCCATCTAAACCCCTAACACTGAGTGAATCCCAGTCAATGTTGGGAAAATTAAAATCTCCCATCACCACCACCCTGTTACTCCTGCCACCACCCTATTACTGGTCAAAGAGGATATCACAGCTGTAATAAAGGAGGGCACTATGGAGGACTCGAGCAGTGAGGCAATATAGGCAGAGCCCAGATTATGGATAATCTGCCTACATATTTGTACCTCTATCTCGTGCTCGCTGTTGGGAGGCCTGTAGTACAGCCCCAACATTGTTATTCGCACCCTTCCTGTTTCTGGGCTCTGCCTATATTGCCTCACTGCTAGAGTCCTCCATAGTGCCCTCCTTTATCACAGCTGTGATATCCTCTTTGACCAGTAATACAACTCCTCCACCCCTTTTACCTCCCTCTCTATCCTGCCTGAAGCTTTGATATCCTGGGATATTTAGTTGCCAATCTTGCCCTTCCCTCAACCAAGTCTCAGTAATAGCAATAACATCATACTCCCAGGTACTAATCCAAGCCTAAGTTCATCTGCCTTACCTACTACACTTCTCACATTAAAACAAATTCACTTCACACCACCTATCCCGTTGTGTTCATCATCTGCTCTCTGCCTCCTCTTCCCCTTAGTCACTCTGATTTCATTATCTAGTCCCTTACAGGCTTTAGTTACTACCTCCTTACTGTCCACTAACAACCTCATTTGGTTCCCATCCCCCTGCCACATTAGTTTAAACCATCCCCAACAGCGTTAGTGAAAGCACCCCCGAGGACATTGGTTCTAGCCCTGCCTAGGTGTGGACCATCTGATTTGTAATAATCCCACCTCCACCAGAACCGGTCCTCATGTCCCAAAAATCTGAACCCTTCCCTCCTATACCATCTCTCAAGCAACTCATTTATCCTGCCTATTCTTTCATTTCTACTCTGACTAGCACGTGGCCCTGGTAACAATCCTGAGATTACTTCCGCTGAGGTCCTAATTTTTAACTTGGCTCCTAACTCCCTAAATTCTGCTTGTAGGGCCTCATTCTGTTTATTACTTCTCTCATTGGTACCGATATGCACCACGACAGCTGGCTGTTCACCCTCCCCCTTTAGGATGTCCTGTGGTCAATCTGAGACAGCCCTGACCCATTCACCTGAGGGGCAACATACCATTTGGGAGTCCAGTTTTCAACCACAGAACCGCCTATTTACTCCCCTTAAAGTTGAATCCCCAATGATTATCACCATTCCACTCTTTCCTGCCGGTCTGTACAGTAGAGCTAGCCACGATGCCATGAACCTGGCTACTGCTGCCTTCTCCTGGTAAGTATCCAAAACTGTATACCTGTTTTGGAGGTAGGTGACTGAAGGGGACACCTATACTGCCTTCCTGCTCTTCCTCTGCCTTTTGGTCTCCCATTGCCTTTCTCCCTCAGCAGTCCGAATCTGCAGTGTGACCAGTTCGCTAAATGTGCTATCCACGACCCCATCAGCATGGCATATGCTCCAAAGTGAGTCCATCTGCAGCTCCAGAGCCGTCATGCGGTCTAACAAGAGCTGCAACTAGACACAATTCCTGCACGTGTAGGAGCCAGGGACATCAGCCACGTCCCTGAGCTCCCACATTGAGCAGGAGGAACATAACATAGGTCTGAGATCTCCTGCCATTTTTACTCATAAGCTTAGCTTAATCCTACTATAATATCAAATAATAGATCAATGAAATGAAAACATTTATTACCAATTACAATACTTACCAGCACATGATTTTTTAAAAAAAAACCTGACCTTCTCGACACACCACAGTCTCTTTATTTTCCCAGTTTGAGGAGGAGGGCGGGTGGGAGACACAACGCGAATCGTGCTTCGGGTTAAGCCACTGCCCAAATATATCAAGATAATAAAATGTGAGGCTGGATGAACACAGCAGGCCAAGCAGCATCTCAGGAGCACAAAAGCTGACGTTTCGGACCTAGACCCTTCTTCAGAGAGGGGGATGGGGTGAGGGTTCTGGAATAAATAGGGAGAGAGGGGGAGGCGGACCGAAGATGGAGAGAAAAGAAGATAGGTGGAGAGGAGAGTAAAGGTGGGGAGGTAGGGAGGGGATAGGTCAGTCCAGGGAAGACTGACAGGTCAAGGAGGTGGGATGAGGTTAGTAGGTAGGAGATGGAGGTGCGGCTTGGGGTGGGAGGAAGGGATGGGTGAGAGGAAGAACAGGTTAGGGAGGCAGAGACAGGTTGGACTGGTTTTGGGATGCAGTGGGTGGAGGGGAAGAGCTGGGCTGGTTGTGTGGTGCAGTGGGGGGAGGGGACGAGCTGGGCTGGTTTTGGGATGCGGTGGGGGAAGGGGAGATTTTGAAGCTGGTGAAGTCCACATTGATACCATTGGGCTGCAGGGTTCCCAAGCGGAATATGAGTTGCTGTTCCTGCAACCTTCGGGTGGCCTCATTGTGGCACTGCAGGAGGCCCATGATGGACATGTCATCTAAAGAATGGGAGGGGGAGTGGAAATGGTTTGCGACTGGGAGGTGCAGTTGTTTATTGCGAACCAAGCGGAGGTGTTCTGCAAAGCGGTCCCCAAGCCTCCGCTTGGTTTCCCCAATGTAGAAGAAGCCACACCGGGTACAGTGGATGCAGTATACCACATTGGCAGATGTGCAGGTGAACCTCTGCTTAATGTGGAAAGTCATCTTGGGGCCTGGGATGGGGGTGAGGGAGGAGGTGTGGGGGCAAGTGTAGCATTTCCTGCGGTTGCAGGGGAAGGTGCCAAATACATCAGTTCACTCACTTTCCCAGAGCGCAATTCCACCGCTCCCACTCAGCTCCGCTGCTGAAATGAAGAACTTACCTTCCCGGCAGCCCCCGGTCCCCTCTCTCGGCGCTCCTGCTGCTGCTGTAACAATGGAGGCCGCTGATTCTGCCTGGTAAGTATTTATAGTATTATCCTGGACTTCAGCTTCAAACCTTCCTCCCTGAACTTGTTTTTCACATTCAATCCTTTTTCTACCTATATCATTGGTACTGACGTGGACCATGACGTGGGGCTCCCCCTTAAGGATCCTGAAAACACGACCTGAGACATCACATACCCTGGCACCTGGAAGGCAACACACCAACCGTGAGTCTCTCTCTCGTCCCCTCAGAACCTCCTATCTGTCCCCCTAACTACGGAGTCCCCAATGACTAATGCTCTCCTACTCCTCTCCCACCTTCCCTTTTGAGCAAGAAGGACAGACTCTGTCCCAGAGACCTGTACCCCATGGCTTACCCCTGGTAAGTCGACCCCCACCCCCCCACCCCGCCCCCCCCCCCCCCCCCACCCCCCCCCCGGCCGACTCCCACAACAGTATCCAAAACGGTATACTTGTTATTTGAGGGGAACCACTCTCGGGGGATCCCGGCACTTTCTGCCTGCTCCCTTTCTGTCCCCTGACTGTAACCCATCTACCTTTTTCCTGTACGTGAGGTGTGACTACTGCCCTGTAACTCCTCTCAATTACCCCCTCAGCCTCCCGAATCATCCAAAGTTCATCAAGCTCCAGCTCCAGTTCCCTAACGCGGTTTCTGAGGAGCTGGAGTTGGGTTCACTTCCCACAGATGAAGTCAGTGGGGACACTTGTGGTGACCCTTACCTCCCACATTCTGCAGGAGGAGCATGCAACTTCCCGAACATCCATTCCCACTGTTCTCAATTCCCAAACAGACTATTGAAAAAAAAACTAGTAACCTTACCAGATCAGTGTGCAGAACGTTTTTTTTGGTTAGAGAGGAAGATGGGTGGGAGATGTTACCTAAGTAGTGTTTCGGGAAAAGCAACCGGCCAAATATATCACCTCACCTGCTCAGCTTGTGCTCTGCCTATTCACGAGGTAAGTTTTTAAACGATTAACTTACCATCCCAGCAGCCCCCGGTCCTCGCTTTCACTGCTCTTGCTGCTGCTGCAAAAATGGAGCTCTCCTCTCGCTTCCTCCCAGTTTCCTGCTGCTGAAACAACTGAAAAGGGGTATTTCTGGCTTGTGTACTTTCGGGAAGACATAGAATCGGGGTGTGTTGGTTCCTTCAGGTTTCATTCTTAAGAAGTCTGCTTTGTTGATCTGTCAAAAAGCAGTATCATTTGAATGGAGTGAGTTTGAGTGTTTTGAGCGTATAGAGGATTTTGTTGCCTCGTTGCGGTGTCAGGTCAGTGTGTACTGGCCGGTATGTGTTTTCGTCGGCGAGCAGTGCCTGTGCCTTGGAGATGTCGTCCCTTTTGTTCAGTATCATTGCCCTGCGCCCTTTGTAGGTCGTATTGAGATAGAACATAGAACATTACAGCACAGTACAGGCCCTTCGGCCCTCGATGTTGTGCCGACCTGTCATACCGATCTCAAGCCCATCTAACCTACATTATTCCGTGTACGTCCATACGCTTGTCCGATGACAACTTAAATGTACTCAAAGTTGGCGAATCTACTACCGTTGCAGGCAAAGCGTTCCATTCCCTTACTACTCTCTGAGTAAAGAAACTACCTCTGACATCTGTCCTATATCTTTCACCCCTCAATTTAAAGTTATGCCCCCTCGTGCTCGCCGTCACCATCCTAGGAAAAAGGCTCTCCCTGTCCACCCTATCTAACCCTCTGAATATTTTATATGTTTCAATTAAGTCACCTCTCAACCTTCTTCTCTCTAATTAAAAACAGCCTCAAGTCCCTCAGCCTTTCTTCGTAAAACCTTCCCTCCATACCAGGCAATATCCAAATCTCCTCTGCACCCTTTCCAAAGCTTCCACATCCTTCTTATAATGCCGTGACCAGAACTGTACACAATACTCCAATTGCGGCCGCACCAGAGTTTTGTACAGCTGCGGCATAACTTCATGGTTCCGGGACTCGATCCCTCTATTAATAAAAGCTAAAACACTGTATGCCTTCTTAACAGCCCTGTCAACCTGGGTGACAACTTTCAAGGATCTGTGTACATGGACACCGAGATCTCTCTGCTCATCTACACTACCAAGAATCTTACCATTAGCCCTGTACTTTGCCTTCTGGTTACTCCTACCAAAGTGCATCACCTCACACTTGTCTGCATTCAACTCCATTTGCCACCTCTCAGCCCAGCTCTGCAGCTTATCTATGTCTCTCTGCAACCTACAGCATCCTTCGTCACTATCCACAACTCCACCGACCTTAGTGTCGTCTGCAAATTTACTAACCCATCCTTCTACGCCCTCATCCAGTTCATTTATAAAAATGACGAACAGCAGTGGACCCAACACCGACCCTTGTGATACACCACTAGTAACTAGATTTTCTTGTCCTCTGTCAGTCCTTCCTGGGCCTGTCTTTCCATTGTGTTCAGGATGTTGAACCCTTCTGATTAGTGTTGGGATTATTGTCTGTCTTATTGTTTGTTGTGTTTCTTTGTTGATGTTGGTTCGTGTGGCTAGGAATTCTGTTTTGTTGGCGTCCCTGTAGTCGTAGTTCAGTCCTTAGGTGAGAACAGCTTTTTCCATGTCTCAGTTTCCTGTTGGAGAGGTTTCTTATCCAGGTGTCTGTTTTGTTGTTGTCGTTTTTGTGGGTGAATGTGGCTCGCTTGTCTTGAGGGGGTCTGCCTCCTCTTGGCTCTTGCAGTCTTGGTGGCTGATGTTGAAGGCTCGTTTCTGGTTGGTTGACCCGTCTTGGTTAAAAATCCACAACATTTAGCCTTGAAAACATTCAATGGCCCAGCTTGCACAGTTCTCTGGGGAAGATAATTTCACAGACTAGCAACCCCCAGAAAATAATTTTCCTCATCTCAATCTCAAATGGTAAATCGTTAATGTTTATACTTTGTTTTCTCATTCCAGTCTCCCCACAAGTTCAAAATCCGCACAGCATTCATCCTGTCAAGCCCTTAAAATCATACCTGTTTCTATAAGGTAAATTTAATTCTGCTAAATAATGGGCATGAGCCAAGCATGCTCAATTTTTCCTCCATCCCAACATCAGTCCAGTGTCCTGTCTCTGCACTGCTTCTAACTGTACTCAGTGCTGTAGTCTAACTAAGGGCCTGAATTGCTCTAGCAACACTTCCCTGCTTTATATTTAAATTCTTCTTGCAAGAAATGCCAACATTTTGGTTGCCTGTCTTATTACTTGCTGGACCTGCATACTCAACTTTGTGATTCGTGTACTGGGATGCATTGACCCTCTGAGCCACAGTTGTGCAAACTCACTCCATTCAAATGATACTGCTTTTTGACTTTTTTTTCCCTGCCAATGTGGACAAGTTCACATTTTTGGTTTGTATGTGGAATGAATTACCAGAGGATGTAGTATTTTTTTTAGATTAGATTCCCTACTGTGTGGAAACAGGCCCTTTGGCCCAACAAGTCCACACCGCCCCTTGAAACATCCCACCCAGACCCATCCCCCTTTTACCCATGTGCCCCTGAACAGTACGGACAATTTAGCATGGCCAATCCACCTAGCCTGCACATCTTTGGACTGTGGGAGGAAACCGGTGCACCTGGAGGTCATGCAGATATGGGTAGAATGTGCAAACTCTGCACAGACAGTCGCCCAAGGCTGGAATCAAACCTGGGTGCCTGGTGCTGTGACGCTGCAGTGCTAACCACTGAGCCATCGTGCCACCCCTATATGCAGGTACAATTACAATATTTAAAAGACATTGGGCAGGTACATGAAGAGAAAGCGTTTGGAGAGGTATGGACCAAACACACAGGCAATTGGGACTAGTTTAGTTTAGGAAACTTGGTTAGCATGGACTAAAGTCTAAGAAAAGCCTTGTAGCTCGGGTTCTGGGTGATATTGTTGCCTTGCTCGCTGAGCTAGCTTGCTTTGATATGTTCTTGATGTCAGGCAGTGTGGTCAGTGCGTTTGGGTGTACTGTGTCCTCCTGCTATTGTCTGTTTAGTAGGTTCCTGGGTTGAACTTGTGGGAATATCCATTCATTGTGAAGATTTTGAGCAGATGCTCTTCCTCTTTCCTGCGTAGTCCTGGAGTGTTGCAGTGAGCGGTGGCACATTTAAATAGTGTCCTAACACAGCTTTGTCTGTGGACTTTGGGATGGTTGCTGTGGAAGTTGAGGATTTGGTCAGTGTGGGTTGCTTTCCTGTATATTGAGGTTGGAACTCACCATTGGTCATACGTTCAACTCCAACATCCAGAAACAGAAGCTGATTGTTTTCTTCTTCTCTCGTGAATTTAATCCCCACAAATATGTTGATGAGGTGGTGGATCTCTTCTAGTTTGGTGCATTTGCCAACGATAAATGTGTCTTCCATGTACTGGATCCACAGTTTGGGTTGAGTGTGGGGGAGGATGGTGTGTTCTAGTCATTGCAAGACTGTCTCTGCAGTGAGCCCTAAGATGGGTGACCCCATGGGTGTGCCATTGATCTGTTTGTATACTTGACCATTAAACACAAAGTGTGTGGTGAGGCATAGTTTGAGCATGTTGTCATTGCTGACGGAGCTGCTGGTCTGCATTCCTGCTTCCTCTAGTAATGTGGCCAGTGTTTCTTTGGCCAGTGTTTCGAGGGGTGTCGATTTGATGTGAATAATGCTGTGACGTCAAAGGATACCATAATCTTGTCATCGCTGATTTTTATATTCTTGAGAGTATTCAGGAATTCTTGGGTTGAGAGGAAGAAATAGGGTGATCCGCGACTAGGTGTTTCAGTCTTTGTTGTAGGTCCTTGGCCAGTTTGTATGAAGTCATGCCTGGTAGGGAGACAATGGGTCTGGCGGGGCATAACAAGGTGTAGACCTAGATGAACACAGCAGGCCAAGCAGCATCAGAGGAGCAGGAAGGCTGCCATTTAGGGTCTGGATCCTTCTTCAGAAATGAGGGAAGGGAAAGTGACTCTGAAATAAATAGAGCAGGCGGGGGAGAGGCAATGATCGGTGGATAAAGGAGCTGGTAGGTGGAAAGAAGATGGACAGGCTGAGGAGGTGGGGATGGAGCCAGTAAAGGTGAATGTAAGGGGGGAGTTGGGGATGGGGGTTGGTCAGTTGAGGGAGGTCGGACAGGGGAATGAGGTTGGTAGGGGTGGGGTTGATCAGGTGAGGTGGGAGGATTAGAAAGGAGGGACAAAAGACAGGCAGGGACGAGCTGGGCTGGTTTTGGAATGAGGTAGGAGGGTGGGGAGATTTTGGAGCTTGTGAAGTCCATATTGATACCATTGGGCTGTAGGGTTCCCAAGTGGAATCTGACGTGTTTCTCCTGCAGTCTTTGGGTGGCATCACTGTGGTACTGTAGGAAGCCTAGGATGGATATGGCATCTAAGGAGTAGGAGGGGGAGTTGAAGTGGTTCGCGGCTGGAAGGGTTGTCGTTTGTCATGAACCAATAGACAATAGGTGCAGGAGTAGGCCATCCGGCCCTTTAATCCAGCACCACCATTCATTATGATCATGGTTGATCATCCACAATCAGTATCCTGTTCCTGCCTTATCCCTATAACCCTTGATTCCACTATCTTTAAGAGCTCTATCCATCTATTTCTTGAAAGTATCCAGAGACTTGGCCTCCACTGCCTTCTGGAGCAGAGCATTCCATATATCCACCACTCTCTGGGTGAAGAAGTTTTTCCTCAACTCTGTTCTAAATGGTCTACCCCTTATTTTTAAACTGTGCCCTCTGGTTCTGGACTCACCCATCAAAGGAAACATGCCTACTGCCTCCAGAGTGTCCAATCCCTTAATAATCTTATACGTCTCAATCAGATCCCCTCTCATCCTCCTAAACTCAAGAGTATACAAGCCCAGTCGCTCCAATCTTTCAACATATGATAGTCCCGCCATTCCAGGAACTGACCTCGTGAATCTATGCTGCACTCCCTCAATAGCAACAATGTCCTTCCTCAAATGTGGAGACCAAAACTGCACACAATACTCCAGGTGTGGTCTCACCAGGGCTATATACAGCTGCAGAAGGACCACTTTGCTCCTATACCCAATTCCTCTTGTTATGAAGGCCAGCATGCCATTAGCTTTCTTCACTGCCTGCTGTACCTGCATGCTTGCTTTCATTGACTGATGTACAAGAACACCTAGATCTCGTTGTACTTCCCCTTTACCTAGCTTGACTCCATTTAGATAGTAATCTGCCTTCCTGTTCTTGCCACCAAAGTGGATAATCTCACATTTATCCACATTAAACTGCATCTGCCATGCATCCGTCCACTCACTTAGCCTGTCCAAGTCACCCTGTATTCTCATAACATCTTCCTCACATTTCACACTGCCACCCAACTTTGTGTCATCAGGAAATTTGCTAATATTACTTCTAATGCCTTCATCTATATCATTAATTTATATTGTAAATAGCTGCGGTTCCAGCGCCGAACCTTGTGGTACCCCACTGGTCACCGCCTGCCATTCCGAAAGGGACCCGTTTATCATTACTCTTTGCCTCCTGTCAGCCAGCCAATTTTCAATCCAACTCAGTATTTTGCACCCAATATCATGTGCCCTAATTTTGCTCACTAATCTCCAATGCAAGACTTTATCAAAGGCTTTCTGAAAGTCCAGGTGCAGGATGTGGATGTAAGTTTGCTCGCTGAGATTTGTAAGGGATGTCAGTGATGCCAACATGCTGAAAGCCCAGAGGTCCACATGTTGAATTTGTGTTCACACCACTTTGGCATATGGTGGTTTAACAGCTTCTCTGTTTTTTGGGAGGGGTGGGTGTTCTCACAATGTATACTACGATAAATTAACTCATGAAGTGTACAATCAACAACCTCATGTGATCGTGATAATGGGAACTGCAGATGCTGGATAATCCAAGATAACAAAGTGTGAAGCTGGATGAACACAGCAGGCCAAGCAACATCTCAGGAGCACAAAAGCTGATGTTTCGGGCCTAGACCCTACAAGAGAGGGTGAATATTCCCTTACAAATCTGGGCTGAGAAGTGGCAGATGGAGTTTAACCCTGAAAAGTGTGAGGTGATTCATTTTGGAAGGACTAACTTGAAAGCAGAATACAGGGTTAACGGTTAATTCTTGGCAGTGTGGAGGAGCAGAGGGATCTTGGGGTTCATGTTCACAGAACCTCGGGTGATATTCCGCTTCCCAACATTGAACTGCTGTATTAAAAGGACTCTCTGACAGGAATCTGGATTAGAAATAATTCTAGATAATAAAATGTGAGGCTGGATGAACACAGCAGGCCCAGCAGCATCTCAGGAGCACAAAAGCTGACGTTTCGGGCCTAGACCCTTCATCAGAGAGCTTTCACTACCATTAAAGTTCCATTTCACTATATCTCTGTATTGGAATGCTCTTTTTACTAGCCATGAAGACTCCAGCCATTTTATTGTTATTAACGTTAAGACCTGTTTACAACATCTACAAAGGATTTCCAAATTGTGCTCCATGTTAACGTATGAGTTACTAATGAAGACAATGTAGTCAGAGGCCAATGCTGTCTTAGTTTTGTTCAATACAATCTCTGAACCTTACACTCTCCTCTGTTTTACGGTTTTTTTCCCCCACTGTAAAATACTATAAAGTCATTTATTCATTCTTTGTGTTATCAGCATGGTACCTATCGCAAGGAAGTGAAAGTGGATCACCTTGTTTGATCCTTTCCTTGATTAAAATTGGTTCCATTTCTCTATTGTTGCCCCAAATCTGGGTCTTGAAATCCTATAAAACTTCAATAAATTTTATAGGGCAATGCATCTAAGACTTCAGTTTCAGTTTGTGCCCTGCTGCGTTTGACGGTGTCGGCAAGATCAATGACTCTGATGAAGGGTCTGGGCCCAAAACGTCAGCTTTTGTGCTCCCGAGATGCTGCTTGGCCTGCTGTGTTCATCCAGCTTCACACTTTATCAATGACAACAGCAGTTTGTTTCTTTGCCAATTTGACGCCCGTCATTCAGTTAGACAGGGAGAGTCATGTTTTCTTGACTTCTTGCCATGCTGGTAATAAAACATTTCTGCTGCCTACGAAGCTTGATGGCTTTGGGCTCACCATAATATGGGACCAATAGTAATTTGTCTCCAGTTAAGAGTAGCATTTCAAATCTCTAGGTTCTTCTGACTTTGAGAGTGAAACAGTCCCTGCAGGCCTTAGCGGTGTTTGGAATAATGCTGGCCTTCAACTAAAGTGTAAAGTACTGGGCTAACCATGAGGTTAGAACTCCTAAAAGCTTACAGTTCTGCTTCGCTGATTTTTGTCAGTTCAGTGACATAAGACCAGTAAAGTTGACATTGTTACTTGCATTACCAAACTTGGGCAATATCTGCTTTATTACATTAGAGGCCATTTTTTCCAACTCTGTATTGGACTGAGGGCTTTTAATTTTATCAGGACAATTGAGAGACTTGTGTAATTTATTTTTCACCAGCATTACTTTTTTTTTGTTTATTACTCTTATAGCTAATTTTTAGCTGTTTCTTTGTAGCATTATTTTTCACTAATTGTTTGCATATTGCTATTGATGTTGATATACAAATGACCAACATTTTTATTGTTAATCATACCTTCTGGAACATCTAGAAGTTCTCAAATATTCTATTTAGCCCTAACCTTTCAGCTCCTATCTGTCAAATGTGGCTTTGGTAAGCCTGTTATCTCCATATCTATTCAAAATATTTCCAATTTTATCAGTCTCCGCCTCTATGATATCTTCCATATTGCAGGCAACCAGTGGATTGTACATTACAGTTTCAGTCCCAAAGGATTTATCTTTTAGTTAAAAGTATTCAGTTGACCTTGTGTCAGAAATCTGTTGTGGGTCTCAGTTTGTAATTTGTTAAAGGCCATCAGACAAATTTCCAAATTAGAAAAACAACTCCTTTGACCCTAAGAGCTGTTTGGTTTCCTCGAGTCTGTCAATATTTTACAGCTGGAGTTTTTGAATTTTCTCCCTGCCTCTCTTCTGTTATTTCCTAGACTTTCATGCTGACTGAGGCCATGTGTTTTTGATTTATTTCACTTCAAATTTAAGCCGACGTACAAAAATAAGTTAATTTTCCACCTTAACTACTGGTATCCTACACGTGGCATCATAACATGCAATTGCATCAAAACACTACATTCCCATATTGCTCTGAATTTAATGTTATGTAGAATGTAGAACAGTAGCGTACAGGAATGGGCCCTTCAGCCCATGATGTTATATCAAACGAGGCTAAATTAATCTCTTCTGCCTGTCCTCAGTCCATATCCCTCCATTTCTTGCATATTTATGTGCTTATCTAAAAGCCCCTTAAACTCCCCTATCATATCTGCATCCACTACCACCCCTGGCAGTATTCTGCAAGAGACTCAGAGCCATTTCTTTCTTGATCTCAAAATGACCTAGAATATTAGCATGCTCCACACTAAGGAGGTGATAGTCTTAGGGGTATTAGTGGTGGACTGTTAATCCAGAGATCCAGATAACGTTCCAGGTTTGAGTCCTGCCATGGCAGTACACTGCAGACTTCTACCCCTCTGTTTTTTTAAAAAGAACTTTTCCCTCACATGTCCTTTGAACTTAACCCCTCTCACCATAAATACATGACCCCCCAACTATTAGACATTTCAACTCTGGGGCAGGGGAGAAAAGTTTCTGACTATCAACCCTATCTATGGGTCTCAATTTTATAAACTTCTTTCATTGTCTCCCCTCTGTCACTCTGGAGAAAACATCCTGAGTTTTCCTACCCTCTCCTTATAGCTCATACCCTCTCATCCAGGCAGCATCCTGGTAAACCCCTTCTGCACCCTCTCCAAAGCCTCCACATCATTGCTCTAATATGGTGACCAGAACTGAACACAATCCTCTAACTGTGGCCTAACCAAAGCCTTATAAAGCTGCACTTGTGCTCAATTCCCTGACCAATAAAGGCAAGCATGCCATACACCACCTTTAGCACCCTACCCAGTTCTGTGGCCACTTTCAGGGAACTATGGACTTGAACCCCAAGATCCTTCTGTACATCAATGCTGTTTAGGGTCCTGATATTAACTATATACTCTTACTTAACATCTGATCTCCCAAAGTGCAGCACCTCACACTTACCCAGATTAAACTGTCATTTCTCTGCCCATATCTGCAATGGATCTACACTATATTCTTCAAAAACCTTCCACAGTATCCACAACTTCATTGGCTGGTGAAGATACAAAAGTCTTGATTAAGGCTCCAGCAATCTCCTCTTTCATCTCTCTCAATAACCTGGATAGATACCATCAGACACTGGGGACTTGTCTACCTTAATACTCTGCAAGAGACTCAGAGCCATTTCTTTCTTGATCTCAAAATGACCTAGAATATTAGCATGCTCCACACTAAGGCGGTGGTATCCTAGGGGTATTATTGGTGGACTGTTAATCCAGAGATCCAGATAACGTTCCAGGTTGAGTCCTGTCATGGCAGATGGTGCAATTTGAACAAAATAAACATCTGGAATTAAGAGTCTAATGATGACCCGGAAGCCATTGCTGATTGTCAGGAAAAACCCACCTGGTTCACTCATTTTCCAAAATGTTTCCAAAATGCTCTCCCAGTGACCTGGCCAAGCTCATTAGCCAATACAAGTCCAGCATGGCTCCACATACTGTTTCAAGAAACCCTCTTGGATGTACTTAACAAATTCACCCTTGTCTAAGTCTCTAGTTGTAAGGGAGTCCCAGTCAATATTGGGGAAGTTAAAGTCACCCACTACGACCAGCCTGCTGCTATCGCATCTTCCTGTTTCCTTTCTATATATTTGTTCCTCAATGTCTCAGTTGCCGTTGGGGGCCCTATAGTATAATCCTATCAGAGTAATTGCACCCCTCTTATTTTCGAGCTGTACCCATATGCCTCAATGGATGAGCCTTCTAGTATGTCCTCTCTGGGGGAGGCAATAGCCCAGTGGTATTATCGCTGGACTGTTAAGCCAGAGGCTCAGATAATACTCTGGGGATTCGGGTTTGAATCCTGCCATGATAGATGGTGGAGTTTGAATTCAGTAAAATATCTGAAATGTCTGTCTGTGCTCCTAATTATGAGTCTCCAACCACTATCACATGCTTCAATCTTGGCAACCCTGCTCGACAGCAGAGGCAGTTGTGATGCCACAGGCCTGGCTGCTGTTATACTCCCCTGAGAGGCTATCCCAATAAACAATATGAACCTATTTTGAGAGGGGAATATCCACAGGAGACTCCTGCACTATCTGCCTGCTTCTCCTGGCAGTCACCCATCTACCTGACTGAACCTGCAGTGTGAGCACCTCCTTGTGACTAACGTCTATCATACTCTCTGCCCCCGCATACTCCTCAGTGTGTCCAACCGAACAATGCAGCCGGCCACATTTCCTGTCATTGGATCATTTAAAAAACTTAAGAAATGACAATCTTTCACTAGGATAGCTGACTGTAAGTGAGTTTTCAACTTGGTCTTGCACAGTTTTAAAGAAACAAACTCAATCCAATTATCTACATTCACTGCTAAAACTTTTTTTATTGAGTTATTTGGTGTTTATATTTGGGATGGTCACTAGTTTTGAATTTAGAAATTAATGTTACCAGTGGACAGATACCACTTGAGAAAGGAATTCCACTCACTAATAGGCTCACAGTTTATCAACTACAATAACTATATGATTCACTAAAGGTTTGACATGGACTAAGTCTGAGTTGCTATGTTAATAAGATAGTCATGGGCTAGAATTAAAAGTTCCATTAAGATTTCATGTCTACAAATATTGCATTTATATTACATGACAGCCAAAAACCCCAACACACACGGCGACATTCATGGTTCCCATTATCGCCAGATGGTTTAGACCTCATTGGCCCAAACATTTCTGGTCTCCACAGTCCTCCCAGCCAGGTTGTGGGTTCATGCACACACTCAAATTCAGCTATTAGGGTATCACTAACTAAAGATGCAGCGACAGCTAAATTAGGCCAGTTCGCTTTCTCAGGCCATCTTGTCTGGCTGGCTGTTTCTGGCGGGACTTTGGAGGTAATGGCCCCTGTGACCCAAACCCCACAACAGTCGTGGTTACTCCGGGTGTACGGACACATGGATATGCACAAGGTCTGCCTGAGCCTTGGTGCTTCCCACGGTCCCACTGTTCATGTACTGCTTGGCTTCGTTTATCTTGTGAAGGTGCCTCACATTAAATTATCAGGATTGAATTTTATTTACCACTTATCAGCCTATTGTCCTATAATCTGAGGCTATGCTGCTCGCTATTTCCCACCTCACCAATTTTTGTATCATCTGCTAACTTGCTGAACAGCTTTCCGACATCCAAGTGCAAATCATTTACCTATATTTAAAACAGCAAAGGACTCCAAAAGCAATCCCTGCAGAACCCGTTTGGACACAGGTTTTCAAAAAAAAAACACCCTTTGACCATTGGCATTAGCAAGGTGTAGAGCTGGATGAACACAGCAGGCCAAGCAGCATCAGAGGAGCAGGGAAGAAGAAAAATTTTTCTGAAGAAGGGTCCTGACCTGAAACGTCAGCTTTCCCGCTCCGCTAATGCTGCTCGGCCTGTTGTGTTCATCTAGCTCTACACCTTGTTATCTCAGATTCTCCAGCATCTGCCGTTCCTACTATCTTTGACCATTGGCCCCTGCTTCCTGACAGTCAACCTATTCTGGATACAATTAACCAAATTTCCTTGGGCCCTTACCCTTACTATCACTCTCCCATGCGGGACATTATCAAAATTGCTGATTTGCTGACGTTGAGGCAGACTGCATCAAAAGCATTGCCCTCATCTGCATATCTGGTCACCTCTTTTTTAAAAAAATGAAAAACTAAAAACCTGCCTTTCAACCTATTTTTGTTATCTGCACCTCTGGCTACAGTAAATTACCTTCTGCCCTCCAAGTCATTATAAACACACAGAGATAGTAGGAACTGCCGATGCTGGAGTCTGAGATAACACAGTGTGGAGCTGGAGGAATGCAGCAGGCCAGGCAGCATCAGAGGAGCAGGAAAGCTGACGTTTCAGGTCAGGACCCTTCTTTAGAAATCATATCTGAAGAAGGGTCCCGACCCGAAACGTCAGCTTTCCTGCTCCTCCGATGCTGCTTGGCCTGCTGTGTTCATCCAGCTCCACACCTTGGCATCCCTTATACCTGTGTGCTGTCTTCTGCCCATTAGCCAATTTTCTGTCAATGCCAACACATTGCCTCCAACATTGTGGGGTCTAAGTGTTAGCTTATCAAGAGGTCCCAGAACTCTTTCTGGATGTCCAAATACAACACATCTACTCGATCCCCTGGTCAAGAGATTCTGAAAAAAATTCTAGTAAATGAGTCAGACAATATTTTCTCTGTATGAAAATATGTCGATTATGCTTGAGGAGATTCTGATTTTGCAAATGTTCTGCTATTATTTCCTTAACAATTGATCCTAAGTGCTTGTCCAACTTCTCTTGGGCTAACTGGCCTGTAGTCACCCACTTTTTGACTCACTCTCTTTTTGAATAGTTGTGTCACATCAGCAGTTTTCCAATGTTGGCAATGCCTCAGAATCCAATGGCTTTTGGAAAATTAAACCTGTTGCATCCACTGTCTTTCGCAGCTACTTCCTGTAGGATCCTGGGTTTCAAGGACTCAAAATGTTAACTGAGATAGTAAGAACTGCCAATGTTGGAGTCCAAGGTAACACAGGGTGGAGTTGGAGCAACGCAGCAGGCCAGGCAGCATCAGAGGAGCAGGAACGAGCCTGAGCCAAAACACCAGCCTTCCTGCTCCTCTGATGCCGCCTGGCCTACTGTGTTCTTCCAGCTCCACCCTGCGCTATCTCAAAATGTTAACTCTGCTTTGCCTGCATAGATGCTGGAGGTTCTGCTGAGTTTCACCAGAAACTTGCTTCATTTTCAACCAAGATAACAAAGTGTGGAGCTGGATGAACACAGCAGGCCAAGCAGTATCTCAGAAGCACAAAAGCTGACGTTTCGGGCCTAGGCCCTCCATCATCAGATCTCTGATGGAAGGGTCTAGGCCTGAAACGTCAGCTTTTGTGCTCCTAAGATGCTGCTTGACCTGCTGTGTTCATCCAGCTCCACACTTTGTTATCTTGGATTCTCCAGCATCTGCAGTTCCCATTATCACTGCTGCAGTTTCAACCAATGCTGGTACAGCCTCCCTGCCCTGCGAACAAATTTTTACAGAAAAGTCTAACCATGTGTTGGGTTCAGATGGGAAGAGCCTGAGGTCCAGGGTCTGAGGTGCAGTGTTGACTTCCGTGGTGTGAAGGTTGACAGCAGTGTGCAGTCTGACCAAGTTTTCAGGACCATTCGACCAGACATTGATGTGGAGGTGCTGTATAAATGAATACTTGTTGTTGTTGCACTAGCTCTTGCACGCACTGAGCTTGATGGGGGTGGGGTCCTTGCTGAAGCTCGGTATAGGTGCTGTATAAATGAACAGTTGTTGTTGTAGCACTAGCTCCTGCTCACGCTGAGGCTGAGGGGGCCCTGCGCGCGCAGCCCACAGCCGGTGCCGGCCAAAGGCGGGAAAAGCTCGGTTTCTGGAAGGTTCTCTCGGTACCGGCCGCTCTCGCGGTAAACGCTGCATCATTTACCCGGGGCCACACACCGTCGGCCATTGCTTCCCCCCCTCCCCCACCCCAACCCAACCCAACCCAACCCAGTGTCCGGGGGCGCGCGTCCGGGCATGAAGGCTGCACTCGGTCGGGGGCGCGCCCGGGCGTTAAGTATACAGTCGGGTGTGCGCGCCCGAGCAGTCAGGCTGCTCTCGGCGGCGCGCGTCTGGGCATTAACGCTACACTCGGGGGGGGGGGGCGGGGCGGGGCGGGAGCCTCTCCTCGGGGGCGCGCGGGGGGGGGTGGCCGGGACCCTCTCCTCGGGGGCGCGCGGGGGGGGGGGTGGCCGGGACCCTCTCCTCGGGGGCGCGCGGGGGTTGGCCGGGAGCCTCTCCTCGGGGGCGCGCGGGGGGGGGTGGCCGGGACCCTCTCCTCGGGGGCGCGCGGGGGGAGGTGGCCGGGAGCCTCTCCTCGGGGGCGCGCGGGGGGGGCCGGGAGACTCTCCTCGGGGGCGCGCGGGGGGTGGTGGCCGGGAGACTCTCCTCGGGGGCGCGCGGGGGGTGGTGGCCGGGAGCCTCTCCTCGGGGGCGCGCGGGGGGAGGTGGCCGGGAGCCTCTCCTCGGGGGCGCGCGGGGGGGGGGGGTGGCCGGGAGACTCTCCTCGGGGGCGCGCGGGGGGAGGTGGCCGGGAGCCTCTCCTCGGGGGCGCGCGGGGGGAGGTGGCCGGGAGCCTCTCCTCGGGGGCGCGCGGGGGGGGGGGGTGGCCGGGAGCCTCTCCTCCGGGGGGGGGGGCGTGCGGACACGGGGTTTCTTCCTTCGGTTGGGGGAGGTGTGTGTGTGTGGGGTACGCTGGGTTGCCATGGCGACACCGTTAATGGGAGGGGGAGGGGGAGGGGGCGGGAGTGGGCCCTCGGAGCACCCTGCTCCCCCACTCCCCACCACCCCCTTTCTCATCCCTCCCCGTGCCCTTTGATCCCTTCAACCCTGAGAACTATCTCTGACTCCTTCTTGGGAGACATCCCATGTCCTGGAGAGAATTCCACAGGCTCCCCACCTCCTGGGTGAAGAGACATCTCCACATCTCAGTGTCCCACCACACTACCCTGACTCCGTGTTCCCTGGTTCTGGGCTTCTCCCACCCCCAGCACCAGGACCATCCTTCCTGCCTCGCCGCAGTACATTTCCTAAATTCCACCTGCCACTGCTTTGCCCACTGTCTATATATTCTGTGTGTTGCCCGTTCATTGAAACTTTGAATTTAATGTTCCTTATTTCCTGATTTAAAAACAAAAAACCCTTTAAGAAGTTACAAATGGCAATTATTGACCACTACTGGTTGTATCATTGCCAGTGTTTTCAATGCAACTAAGCCATTAGCTGGGGTTTTTTTAGAGGACAGTTAAAAATTAATAAATTTACAACTGCAAGTTTCTTTCACACAAAAGCAGCAGTAGATATATGGGTTTTTACAGTAATCCAATAACTTTGTACAGATTTGCAGAGTTAAAATTCCAAGCTTTGATACTGGAATTTGAATTTCCATTTGCAAGATTTACATTCATAATCGGAGTGACATAACCACCGCACTATCTAAAATGAGCAGTGTGTGGCACGGTGGCTCGGTGATTAGCACTGCAGCCTCACAGTACCAGGGACCCAGGTTCAATTCCATCCTTGAGCAACTGTCTATGTGGAGTTTGCACATTCTCTCCATGTTTGTGTGGGTTTCATCCGGGTGCTCCGGTTTCCTCCCACAGTCCAAAGATGTGCAGGTTAGGTGGATTGACCATGCTAAATTACCCGTTGTGTCTAGGGATGTTTTGGTTAGGTAGGTTAGACATGGGAAAATGCAGGGTTTTAGGGAAAGGGTAGGGGAATGGGACTGGGTGGGATGCTGTTCGGAGGGACAGTGTGGGCGGGCTTGTTGGACTGAATGGCCAGTTTCCACACTGTAAGGATTCTATGATTCACCATGCCCCACCCAATCCTAAATAAATACAATCCTGAGCGATCCAGTCGGTTCAGTTTATCTTGCTTAAGTTCATTGTGATTTATTGTCTCATTGTATTTATTCCAAATACAGTGTTGTTTCGTGTCACTCCTCCCCAGCACCACCATAAAACACAGAAGTGTAAAGCCCAGAAAATAAAACACTGAAGTTCATCTTAAAAAGTCTTATCTCAAAGTTTCGGTGGTCAGTGGAACAGCTCCTGCTTGCGGCTCAGCCGTGGACCTGGATTCGGGCTCCTCTGCCCCGATACCTTGAATCCCTGTGGCTAAATTGATGACACTTCTCTGTCGCACCGTCGGAACAAACAGGCACCAATCTCCGTCAGCATCTCACCTCGACTAACTCCTTCCCAATTACTCCAAATTCCACGAGAACACTTTTCTCTTTTACCCCTGATTCCTGACCCTGTGGATTCTTATTTTTTTGTCTGTAATTTGTATCCCGTTGTCAGCTTTCTTGCTAGCTTTCTACCTGAAGTGAGTTGTTTCTCAGCAGAATTCAAAAACTCCACTTCTAAGTGCTACTGTTGATCATAAAGATGCCTAGTGGTTGTGGTTAAGTTTTTTTTAGTGTGTTGCTGGCTGGACCAACGTTTGTAGCCGATCTCACGTTGCCTTAAGGAAGGGCGTCGGGGGTGCCACCTATAAATTGTTCAGGGGTGCGTTGGTTGGAATGCTGACTTGCTGAAGTAGTGTCTCTCTCATAAGAAAGCCACCAATGATAATATATACACTTCCAATTTTTCTTTAACTGTTGCAGTCCTTCAGGTGTGGGTACAGCCACACTGCTGTCTGAAAGGGGATCCTGGGATTTTGAGCCAGTGTCTCTGATTACTAGGTCCGGATGCTGAGTGAGTTGCAGGCAGCTGTTTCCCCATCTATCTACTGCCCTTGTCGTTCTGAGTGTTAGATGTTGTTGGTTTGTAGCCACAAATTTGTGTCTCATTTTCAGATCACCTGGTGCTGTTCCTGTGCTCTTCTATTGCCTCTCATGGAAACAAGCTTAGTCCCCCTAGCTTAATGGCAACAACAAAATGAAGCATGTGCTGAATTATGAGGTTGCAGATTGTAGTTGAATATATTACCACTGCTGTTCACTACAGCACCTCATTATCATGAGTTACTGGCCGTGAGTGGGATCACGAGCTCTCAGGGTTGGACCAGTGGCTGTTGTGAAGTTCTGATCAGGTGATTCCAGTCTGCTGGTTCCAAAAATGTCAGTCAAAAAGAGTAGCAAATAATGTTAAGCTTAGCTTCAATACCTCATCCTCCTTGCCCTTGAACCCCTCTCGCCCGGCACACCAACTTCATCTGTAATGAAAAGTAAAAACTGAACCTTTTTGGAAGGAATCTGATGGCAATGGTGTTTTCTGTTGGGAAGGAGAAAACCATGGCTGAAGATTAGGTGTGGCTGGGAATGATTCTGGCTGACTAGCACTCAACTTTGTGGAGCCAGCGAATGCAAAAGGGATTCAGAGTACGGCTGAGAAAGGGGTTTGAATGGATTGAACTGATGTATCAAATATTTGGAGTAGATTAGGAGTAAGGCACCATTCCTAGTGAATGAGAACAAATTAGCAGGAATTCTGGTACTTTTTCTTTTATCTTCCCATCCCTCATCTCCTGCCCTACTTTCTAAGATTGTTGAGGCCAAGTGTGGAGCTGGTAGCATCACCCTAACGCAGATCCCCTAAATCAACAGGGCTTTGAAGTGTATAAGAATTGGCAGCAAGTAGGGCAATACATACACCTAGTTGGATGTGTCAGGACCAAAGGGCTGAAAGTTGTCAAAGACTACTTTGTTTCATCTTTTGGTAAATGAACTAATGTCCGCTTTTTAACTTTCCAAAAATTGCATGCAATCAAATGTTTTATTTTGTCTTTTTTTTTCTCTTGTAGAAACAAATGAAGGATTGAGAGAAACCAGTGTGGACTGCTATTGGGAAATGGATCGATACAATGAGTTAAAACTTGCGCTGAAGAAGTGGGAGACTTCGTTCTTTGAGATAAACAGACGGAAGCCAACAAAGGTAATCTGGAATCTAGAAACTGAGTGTAGAATCCAAAGCATACATGGTTTGAAAACCTATCAGAAAAACTTTAACTGATTCAAATGTCACTGGCTGCACAGCTTCCTGTAAGAGTTAGTTCCTGATAGGTTGCCATCAAAAATAATTTGATACAAAAACAGAATAGCTGAAGAAACTCAGTTGGTCTGGCAGCATCTGTGCAGAGAAAGCAGAGTCAGCACTTTGGGTCCCTTCTTCAAAACTTGCAAAAAATAATCTAAGCTGCCTGTACCTGTTGAAGTATTGAAAAGAATTTGCATTGCCTTTCACAATTCACATTGCCTTGTGACATTGAGCAGTGTTTCGGTCAGTGAACGCAATTTTTAAAAAACTCACTGATCTGCATACTTGGTAAGGGCCTGTAAACAGAATGTAAAAAGAATGACCTTTTAAACATTGTTTTTTTTTCACATAGCTGCACAATAACTACCTTTAAGAGAATTTTTACATTTTTGAAAGTTGTAAATAGCAGATTAATGATGATTGTTGCGAAGTTGGTTAGAGTATTGTGGATTGGAAGGCAGGATGTTAGAATTTGGTGTTTGTAAAATGCCAGGGGAGAAAACCATACATGGTCCCTTTAAAAGACTATGTGTTTTTTCTATACTTAGGGATTTAAACAAAATGTCTGTGGGCAGCAGCTTATGGGTTTGCGGATACACAGAGAGCATCTGAATTGAAATATTTGTATCAAAAGCCTTATAGTTAACAGGCTGAGCAGCTGTTCTGTTTTGTTAGTAAGACAATAAGTTTTGATTTTAGTTAATCAATTTGAACCAGGCACTTAGAGACCAAAAATCATTTAACTTTAAGTCTGATGTTTTTGACAACATAGGTCCAATCCTGTTGCAAGAAATTGCAATACTGTCAAGGGTATAAAAGAGAGGGCAGTTGGCAAAAAAAAATCAGAAAAATTAACTGCCATCCGCCAGAGTTAACAGCTCTCGAGAGAATTGGTAGCTGTCACGGTCTTCTCTTAAGTTTTCGAGAAAGCACCATGTAAACCGAAGGTACCTAGGCACAGCGAGTTAATATTCCTGACAGAACATTCGATGGAGAATGTATAGAGCATTCTAAAAGACAATCTGGCTGTAATTGTGAGAGACTGAAGTCTGTTTAATTTTGTTATGTAAGTGAGACTAGTATTTATTGGAAAGCAGACCATTCAATTCCTGTTTTAATCAGGAATAGCTAGTACATAGAAGGGATTTATTCATTTTGGTAATAGTTTAGCTAATTTGTTCACTGTTAGAAAAATAAATTGTTAATTGTAAAGTGAATGTCAGGGACTTCTTTTATTTAACCACTAGAAGTTGCTGAGAAGCAGGTTATATCACTTCTCACACTCCTTTCTATTAACAAATTATAAGGCAAGGCAAGGTCTGGGTGTTTTTGGTTTTAGTTATTTGGTGAGGTGGGGTCAGCCTCTACTTTATAACATGATGGACTGCATAAATAAAATGTTACATCCTCTAATTCTGCAATAGCTTATATTGAATTTGGAGAAATACCATGCATTCATTTTTTATTCACTGATAGTCTTGGGTCTTTGGGTGTGTGCCAAATTGGAGACACTCTAGTATCCACGTTACCCTCAACCTTTATTATCTGAAAAACTATCAATAATCTTATCCTCACAAATAGGCTACATTGTTTGCTTAATCTCTGTGAATAACCAATGGAATTGGTATAAATTGAACCCTTAAGTCCAGTGAATCCTGCCATGACCTTTTTTCGGCTGAAATTTGATGACTTTTTTTGTCTTGGTTGTGAGTTTTTTGGCAATCAGGATGTTACTATTTTGATGGCTTTCAGATTTGCCCAGTTTTAGAAGAGAAATATTTTTGGACCCAATTGATTTCCCTATAAGCTTAGCCAAATTTTTATCTGTTTTGCTATTACTTCTAACACCAGCACGCTCATGTCTCTTTTGCCCTAAGCCGATCTTGTAACGGATGGTCCATCATGAATGTATTGAATGATGGAGCAGGCTCAACAGGATGAGTGGCCTATTCCCTTTCCCATGTTCTGGCGTGGTACCTTCAGACTCATTGCAAATTTAATTTGGTCTTCCATACTTTTATTTTTTCCCTCTGCTGGTTTTGGCGCATACCTGTGTTGCTGGTCACGCAAATCAATTTGGTCTCATCTAGAAATACACAGACCACTCATGATGTTTTAAAACTTTGACTTGATGGAGGAAATGCATTGTGTGATGGTGCGGATCAAGCTGATGTGGTTTTGTGTGGCTGCTTCACGTAGCCGTTGGTTATAAAGTACAATTTCAAATTATGATCTTTTAATTTTGTGGAATAAAGCTGCTCTGTCTGTCAAAGGAAACTTACTATTCCTTAAAATTTTCCTCTTCAGGTTGATGTGGCTTGTGCTTCAGAGGAGACTCAAAGTAAGTAATGTATGAAAGGAATACGTCTTGTTTCCTTAATTTAGCCAATTTATTGGTCGTGGATGGAGGGGAAAGAATGACTGGTACCCACTTCTAGTCGTACAATTGGGATGCAGGGAAAGTATCCATGCAGCATGTATCATGACATATTCTCCTTTGCAGCTTTTTCTGATTTCTTGTGGTTCTGAAGCCATTCTGATTTTTTGGTTTTTATCATCAAAGGTGAGATTCCTAGTTTATGGATTGTGTTGTTACAGATACATTAACTTGTATGTTTTGCTCGATAAAAATACAAACCTAAGTTTACTGAGCCATGAAGAAGGAAGGAATGGAAGTAGTTTGGGAAAATAGAGAAGGAAATTTTAAGGTGGAGAGGGCATTTGTAAGCCAAGAGATTCTAGAGAGAAAATAAAAGCTTTAAGTGGAAGTAGAGCTGCTAGGGGTGGAGTTAGAGTTTGGTGGAGGGGCAATTAGAGGAAACTTGACAACACTTTGCATTTCAGTAGCTGGAGAACTCATTGAAGTCAGGAGCTGAGGAGGCATTCTTCAGTTTTGATATATTAAATGAATGGAAATTTTTACTCCTGATTATGCTTGATCCTCTCCTGTCTAACCCTAACTTTAGCTAATCAAGAGACTGGACTGAGTGAATATGTCCTCTACTTAGGCCAGTACTAAAGATAGTCAAGAGGAAATGCAAGACAGCGGCTTGGTAACAATTGTAACTTCTTAGTGTTTTTCTCTTTTTTTTTCCCCTTTATCTGCTTGCCTTGGAAACATGGTGGCTTCACTTGTCATGATGTAGGAGAATTTACACATCTCCAAATGATAGTACAAAACTGTCACCAATTCCTTATTAGCACTTTCTGTGAAAATAAACTGTTTTTTGGGTTGGATTGGTTGCAATGATGCTGGCTGCTGGAAACCCTTCAGGACCATTGTTTGTTTGTGAGACTAGGCATTGAATGTTCCTGGATGGCACATCAGTGGAGTTCACGCCATTAATCTTGGTTTGAATTTATTATCCATAAGCAGACACTTCCAGTAAAAATTACTGAATGAGGGTTATGAGGAATGAGAACTATGCCTTTTTATACTTACTAATTTTTTTTTGTCCAGGGGAGTATGAGTCAGCTCTTCCGCCCTGTTTTCCTGGGGTGAAAAGGCTCTTGCCTCCTGAAGATCAAAACATTGATTCTGTGATTTCTTGGTTTGCTTGGCTAACATTGATTGACCAACTCAAC
Source organism: Stegostoma tigrinum (assembly GCF_030684315.1). Lineage (NCBI taxonomy): Eukaryota > Metazoa > Chordata > Chondrichthyes > Orectolobiformes > Stegostomatidae > Stegostoma > Stegostoma tigrinum. Next base: position 155,534,032 of record NC_081355.1, read on the forward strand.
TGTCTTTATACAAATACTAATGAATAATATTGGTGACTGCCATTGGTTGGTTTATTTGTCCAAGGCAATGTTTTGACCGATGAGGGTCAAATTTAAACAAAGCTTGGCAGTTAACTGCCAGTTTTTTGATTTGATTTATTGTTGTCATGTACCGAAGTATAGTGAAAAGTTTTGTTTTGCCTTCTGTACAGGCAAATCACAGTATAAGAATATGAATCATAGGGTAATTAAACAGAGAAAGACATACAAAGTTACAGCTGCACAGAAGGTGTGCAAAAGCAAGATCAACATTAGATTTGAAGTTAGGGAGGTCCATTTAGCACTCTAATAACAGCGGGGAAGAAGCAGTTGTTGAATCTGTCTGTACATGTGTTTGAGCTTCTGTATCTTCTGTCTGATGGAAGAGGTTGGAAGAGTATTACTGGGGTAGCAGGGCTGTTTAATGTTGGCTGCCTTTCTATGACAACGAGAAATATTGATGCAGGTTGGCTTGCATGATGGTCTGGGCTATGTACACAACTTTCTGTAGTTTCTTACAGTCCTGGGTAGAGCAGTTGCCGTACCAAGCCGTTATGTAGCCTGATAGAATGCTCTCTGTGGTGCATCTGTAAGCGTTGGTGAGGGTCCTTATGGACATGCCAAATTTCCTAAGCCTCCTGAGGAAGAAGAGGCATTGTTGTGCCTCATTGACAATCATGTCTACATGGAAGGACCAGGACACATCATTGGTTGTCATCACTCCTGGGAACTTGATGCTCTCAACCCTGTCCACCTCAGCTCTATTAATGTAGGTAGGGCTGTGTCCTCTTCCTTTCTCCCGGAAGTCAATGATCAATTCTGTAGTTTTGTTGACATTGAGAGGGAGATACTTATATTTGTGCCACAACTCCAAGCGTCTGTTTCTTCATTGTTTGATATCTGGCCTATAATGCTGGTGTCGGCAGCGAACTTGTAGATAGCATCCGTACAAAATTTGGTCACGCAGTCATGAATGTAAGAGAGTGCAGTAGGTGGGTGAGTAAGGGGCCAGTGTTGAGGACTATTGTGGACGAGATGTTGTTGTCTGTCTTCACTGATTGCAGTCTGTGGATCAGGAAGCTGAGGATCTAATTGCAGAGGGTGGACCCGAGACCTAGATCTTGGAATTTTGAGATTAGTTTGGATACCGCCAAATTGGTGCATTATCCACAGCAACCTCTCCTACCAACCAGCCCATTTGTCAATCAAAGAAGCGAAGAAACCTACAGCACAGGAACAGGCCCTTCCAAGCCTGCGCCGATCAAGATCCTCTGTCTAACCTGTCATCTATTTTCTAACGGTCTGTGTCCATTTGCTCCCTGCCCATCCACGTACCTGTCCAAATATATCTTAAAAGACACTAACGTGTCTGCGTCTACCACCTCTGCTGGCAACGTGTTCCAGGCACCCACCACCCTCTGTGTAAAGAACTTTCCACGCATATCTCCCTTAAACTTTCCTCCTCTCGCTTTGAACTCATGACCCCTAGTAACTGAGTCCCCCACTCTGGGAAAAAGCTTTTTGCTATCCACCCTGTCTATACCCCTCGTGATTTTGTAGACCTCAATCAGGTCCCCCCTCAATCTCCGTCTTTCTAATGAAAATAATCCTAATCTATTCAACCTCTCTTCATAGCTAGCACCCTCCATACCAGGCAACATCCTGGTGAGCCTCCTCTGCACCCTCTCCAAAGCATCCACATACTTTTGGTAATGTGGCGACCGGAACTGTACACAGTACTCCAAATGTGGCCGAACCAAAGTCCTATACAACTTCAACATGACCTGTTAACTCTTGTACTCAATACCCCACCCAATGAAGGAAAGCATGCCGTATGTCTTCTTGACCACCCTATTGACCTGCGTTGTCACCTTCAGGGAACAATGGACCTGAACACCCAGATCTCTCTGTTCATCAATTTTCCCTAGGACTTTTCCATTTACTGTATAGTTTGCCCTTGAATTTGATCTTCCAAAATGTACCACCTTGCATTTGCCCGGATTGAACTCCATTTGCCATTTATCTGCCCAACTCTCCAGTCTATCTATATTCTGCTGTAATTTCTGACAGTCCCCTTCACTATCAGCTACACCACCAATCTTTGTGTCATCAGCAAACCTGGGATAGATCCCATCCGGACCTGGGGACTTGTCCACCTTAATGTCTTTTAGGATACCTAACACTTCCTCCTTCCTGCTGTCAACTTGTCCTAAACTAAGCAAACATCTATCCCTAATCTCAACATCCGTCATGTCCCTCTCCTTGGTGAATACCGATGCAAAGTACTCGTTAAGAATGTTACCCATTTTCTCTGACTCAGCGCATAACTTTCCTTCTTGGTCCTTAAGTGGGCCAATCCTTTGTCTAGTTACCCTCTTGCTCTTTATATATGAGTAAAAGGCTTTGGGATTTTCCTTAACCATGTTTGCCAGCAATAGCTCATGTCCTCTCTTAGCCCTCTTAATCCCTTTTTTCAGATTCGCTCTACATTCCCGATATTCTTGCAAAGCTTCATCTGTCTTCAGTCACCTAGACCTCATGTATGCTTCCTTTTTTCTCTTGGCTAGTCTCACAATTTCACCTGTCATCCATGGTTCCCTAATCTTGCCTTTTCTATTCCTCATTTTCACAGGAACATGTCTCTCCTGCACACTAATCAACCTCTCTTTAAAAGCCTCCCATGTATCAAATGTGGATTTACCTTCAAACAGTTTCTCCCAATCTACATTCCCCAGATCCTGCCGAATCTCGGTATTGTCGGCCTTCCCCCAGTTTAGTACTCTTCCTTTAGGACCACTCCTATCCTTGTCCATGAGTATTGTAAAAGTTATGGAATTGTGGTCGCTATTTCCAAAGTAGTCCCCTACTGTAATATCAACCAATCGTTGAGCACTCACTTCTCGTAAAGTTTGTAAAAAGGTTCTCCTCTACAGTGGTATTCTTGGAAAATATACCGATGATTGGAAGATGGAAAACTTTGTCTAAATGTCTCTTCTTCCAGCAGTATTAACATACAACTTCTGAAATAGCACATAGTATTGTCTGAATTTTCTGACATGACTGGAGGATGACTTTTTTTCGTGACTGTAGTGTGAATAAAGAAGATCTGAACTTGAACACCCCACTTCCCAATTGCACAATGGGACAGCTGGAATCGTGCATGGTACAACAACATATCTGAAAGAAAAGTATACAACCTGTTCCATCTTGCTTGGATGGTGGCTGCCTGATGTGAATTGTATTGTACAGTATTGGAAATGAATCCATTGACACTAATGTATTTGATTAAACTGTTTATGTCTCTGGACACACTAATAATCAATGTTTTTGAATTCACAGAATTGTATAGAGAATATAGAGCCATCAAGCAAAATAGGGAAAGACAGACTACAGAGAACAATCAAAGTGCACAGGTAGATTCTGGGAGTAAGTCCTTGATGAAAACTGTCCAAAACGAGGAGGTGAGTCTAGATTTCTGCATTATGTCAATTTGCTTTGATTCTTTTTCCATAATATGTCCCTGCATAGAATACTCCTCGTGGAACTTGGTGCAGCAAAGATCAAAATTTCTCTCTGCCTCCAGGTAACCACGTAGTTGTGGAATATTGTGGCTAAATAGCAGGACAGACTGCAACCTCTGACAGAAGTGAACTGATTGATTCTGCGCTTCAACCAATAAGGATTGTTTGTTTTTCCGTTTTGGTAGGAACAATAGAAAAGGGGATATTGTTTGAATGAAAAGAGATGACATTGCTGTGGTACAGAGAGATCAGAATGTCCTTGTATGTAGATCACAAAAAAAATGAACGTACAGATGCAGCAAGTAATTGAGAAAGCAAGCAGAATCTTGAGCTTTATTTCAAGGCAATGGCGCATAACAGGTGAAATGTGTATTGGTGAGACCTCATAGTGTTCTGGTTTCCTTAAGAACGGTCATACTTAGATTGTTTTCTGAACTACTTCCATTCACGAGGCCATGATGAAGGTGCTGCACTTTGAGGAAAGTTTGAGCAGCGTGGGCTACTACTCAGCAGAGCTTAGGAGAGTGAGAGGTGATCTCTTATTCACGGGCTCTCTGACTTGCGGGCAGCACGGTGGCTCAGTGGTTAGCACTGCAGCCTCACAGCGCCAGGGACCCGGATTCAATTCCAGCCTCAGGTAACTGTCTGTGCCGGGTTTGCACGTTCTCCCCGTGTCTGCGCGGGTTTCTTCCGGGTGCTCCGATTACCTCCCACAGTCCAATGATGTGCAGGCTAGGTGGATCGGCCATGTTAAATTGCCCATAGTGTTCAGGGATGTGTGGGTTATAGGGGGATGGGTCTGGGTAGGATGCTGCAAGGGGCGGTGTGGACTTGTTGGGCCGAAGGGCCTGTTTCCACACTGTAAGCAATCTAATAGAACATAGAACATAGAACAGTACAGCACAGAACAGGCCCTTCAGCCCACAATGTTGTGCCGACCATTGATCCTCATGTATGCACCCTCAAATTTCTGTGACCATATGCATGTCCAGCAGTCTCTTAAATGACCCCAATGACCTTGCTTCCACAACTGCTGCTGGCAACGCATTCCATGCTCTCACAACTCTCTGCGTAAAGAACCTGCCTCTGACATCCCCTCTATACTTTCCACCAACCAGCTTAAAACTATGACCCCTCGTGCTAGCCATTTCTGCCCTGGGAAATAGTCTCTGGCTATCAACTCTATCCATGCCTCTCATTATCTAATCTCTTTGAAACATTTAAGATTCTAAACTGTCTAGACTCCAAGGATAATAAATGTCAGGGGATCTCTCTCTTCCACTCACCTCTCTTGTAATCTTCTCCTCTATCCATCTTCAATCCGCCTCCCCCTCTCTCCCTATTTATTTCAGGACCGTCTCCCCCTCCCCCTTTTCTGATGAAGAGTCTAGGCCTGAAACATCAGCCTTTGTGCTCCTAAGATGCTGCTTGGTCTGCTGTGTTCATCCAGCTCCACACTTTGTTATCTCGGATTCTCCAGCACCTGCAGTTCCCATTATCTCTAGACTCCAAGGATGTTCCTTCTTGGGGGCAGTTTGGATATATTAGCATGGATTGAAAATTGATGCATTGATGGGAAAAGTTAGATCCTTTTCCAGGTAGTAGTCAGTGACCAGTGGGTTAAGACCATAGGGTGTAGGGAGCAGAAATAGATCGTTAGCCCACCTTTTCAATGAAACATGGATAATGGGAACTGCAGATACTGGAGAATCCAAGATAATGAAATGTGAGGCTGGATGAACACAGCAGGCCCAGCAGCATCTCAGGAGCACAAAAGCAGACGTTTCGGGCCTAGACACTTCATCAGAGAGGGGGATGGGGTGAGGGTTCTGGAATAAATAGGGAGAGAGCGGGAGGCGGACCGAAGATGGAGAGAAAAGAAGATAGGTGGAGAGGAGAGTATAGGTGGGGAGGTAGGGAGGGGATAGGTCAGTCCAGGGAAGACGGACAGGTCAAGGAGGTGGGATGAGGTTGGTAGGTAGGAGATGAAGGTGCGGCTTGGCGTGGGAGGAAGGAATGGGTGAGAGGAAGAACAGGTTAGGGAGGCAGAGACAGGTTGGACTGGTTTTGGGATGCAGTGGGTGGAGGGGAAGAGCTGGGCTGGTTGTGTGGTGTAGTGGGGGCAGGGGACGAACTGGGCTGGTTTTGGGATGCGGTGGGGGAAGGGGAGATTTTGAAACTGGTGAAGTCCACATTGATACCATTGGGCTGCAGGCTGCAAAAATTCCATCCTGTATTCCCAATTCCTCTGCCTCCGCCGCATCTGCTCCCACGATGAGGCATTCCACTCCCGCACATCCCAGATGTCCAAGTTCTTCAAGGACCGCAACTTTCCCCCCACAGTGGTCGAGAACGCCCTTGACCGCGTCCCCCGCATTTCCCGCAACACATCCCTCATACCCCGCCCCCGCCACAACCGCCCAAAGAGGATCCCCCTCGTTCTCACACATCACCCCACCAACCTCCGGATACAACGCATCATCCTCCGACACTTGCGCCATCTACAATCCGACCCCACCACCCAAGACATTTTTCCATCCCCGCCCCTGTCTGCTTTCTGGAGAGACCACTCTCTCCGTGACTCCCTTGTTCGCTCCACACTGCCCTCCAACCCCACCACACCCGGCACCTTGCCCTGCAACCGCAGGAAATGCTACACTTGCCCCCACTCCTCCTCCCTCACCCCTATCCCAGGCCCCAAGATGACTTTCCACATGAAGCAGAGGTTCACCTGCACATCTGCCAATGTGGTATACTGCATTCACTGTACCTGGTGTGGCTGCCTCCACATTGGGGAAACCAAGTGGAGGCTTGGGGACCGCTTTGCAGAACACCTCCGCTTGGTTCGCAATAAACAAGTGCACCTCCCAGTCGCAAACCATTTCCACTCCCCCTCCCATTCTTTAGATGACATGTCCATCATGGGCCTCCTGCAGTGCCACAATGATGCCACCCGAAGGTTGCAGGAACAGCAACTCATATTCCGCTTGGGAACCCTGCAGCCCAATGGTATCAATGTGGACTTCACCAGTTTGAAAATCTCCCCTTCCCCCACCGCATCCCAAACCCAGCCCAGCTCTTCCCCTCCCCCCACTGCATCCCAAAACCAGTCCAACCTGTCTCCGCCTCCCTAACCTGTTCTTCCTCTCACCTATCCCTTCCTCCCACCCCAAGCTGCACCTCCATTTCCTACCTACCAACCTCATCCCACCCCCTTGACCTGTCCGTCTTCCCTGGACTGACCTATCCCCTCCCTACCTCCCCACCTATACTCTCCTCTCCACCTATCTTCTTTTCTCTCCATCTTCTGTCCGCCTCCCCTTCTCTCCCTATTTATTCCAGAACCCTCACCCCGTCCCCCTCTCTGATGAAGGGTCTAGGCCTGAAACGTCAGCTTTTGTGCTCCTGAGATGCTGCTTGGCCTGCTGTGTTCATCCAGCCTCACATTTTCAATGAACCATGCCTGATTTGATACTCCTCAACTCCACTGTCCTGTCTTTTTCTCCATAACCCTTGATTATCAATGATTAGAAGTCTGGCTGTCTCAGCCTTGAAGATACATAGAGTCTGCTTCTAAAGCCCACTTTGTTAAATAATTCCACACATTCTCTAGCAGTTGCGAGTAGAAATTCCTCCTCATCTCTGACTTAAAAGTACAACCCATTATCCTGAGATGATGCCCTCTGGTCCTAGACTCTGCCGTAAGGGGAAACTACATTTCTGCCCCTAACCTGTCAAGTTCTCTAAGAATCTTATACATTTCAATAAGGCTACTTCTCAATCTTCTAAACTCCAACGAATACAGGTCCAAACTACTCAACATCTCCCTCATAAGACAGTCCCTCTGCTTGGTATCAGCCTAGTGAACCTCTCTAGACTGCCTGCAGTGCTAGTCTATATAGTTTTATGAAGTCCTTTTTATTTTTGTGCTTTATTTCTCTTTGATTATCCCAGGTACCACAAGGATTAGTGCTTGGGGCCCCATTTATTTATAATTATCTATGAACAACCTGAATGGGGGAAGATGTTCAATTTTCCCAAGTTTGCTGATGACACAAAACTGGGGTGGGGCTGTGTGAGGGATGTAGAGGAAACTTCATGGTAATTTAGACGTGCTAACTTCAAGAACAGCTTCTTTCCTGTTGTTATCAGTCTTATGAATGGACCTCTCATAAATTAGAGCTGATCTTTGCACCTTCTCTATGGCTGTGCTGCTTTATTCTGCATTCTGTTCTATTGCCCTAATGTACTTATGTAAGATATTGTTGGGGAGAGATGTCAAAGACCAGCCTCGCGTTCTGTGTTTCGATATACAGTTGATTTTTATTCGATCTTTTTACCATATGTATGGGACAGGCCAGAGACCACTTCAAATCTGGCCTTTACGTAGGGCTCAGATTGAAAGAGAGGTCAATGTCGCTCTGATTTCCCTAGTAGGATACAACATTTTTGTACTTTTCGCATTACAGTAATTACATGCAACATTGTCACCGTTTCTTCCTCTTTAATCTATACATCCAATGCTGTGAAACACCTGCTCAGTGTTGGATACCCCAATGGACAGCCCTAGGGTTCCCCATGATCTCATGATGTTTACCAGACATTATAATCATCAGGCCTTGGGATCTTACAATGCAACCCATTAATTTACATTCCACGGTAAATGTTTATACTCTTTCTCAGGCTTTTCCCAGACTTGCTTTTCTCTAAGGGCTGCTTGAATTCTGTCATTCATTTTATTCATTGCTGTCCCTATCAAATTCTGTAAATCATCTTATATTCCCCACTGTCCTAATCACAGGATTTACAAAAGGACGATAGTTCTTACTAATTGCTGTAAGATTCATAATATCAGTTCTACCATAAAGATAGTTATGTGCAAAGTTTTATGATTACACCCAGTGTTAGCATTCTTTCGCTAATGAGTTGTGAGCAGTTTTGGTCCCACCTGACCTTGCAGGCTCAGCTAGACACTTCCCTGCTGCATTATAACTCACTCAGGTCACATACTGTCTTCTGGGATGAAATTTATTGCCTAATTTAATGACTATTTATTGTCAAATAGTCAAGTTATTAATTGGCTAACTTTTTTTACCTAATAAAACAACATCTTTCTCATTGATATACTAAAACTCAATCACTTTCACAGGTCAATGAACTTGTCTGATCTCCTAGACTTTAAAAAGCTATAATCCCATACTTACAGTCTTTCTATCATTGTGGGATCCTACTCTTTAATGCTTGCTACAAACTTCAGACTGTCTGTTCTCAGACATTTCTCACCAAATTGTTCCCGTGACCAGCTGCTGTTTGTGCAAAACTCTCTGCATATTAATTTGTAAGATTCTTTGTTCAAAACAGACTCTGTTACTTTGAGATAACTCCTTCTCAAAGCTATCATTATGCTAACTATTGATCTCATTTAAAAGCTGGAGCAGGCAAGCTAATTCTGTTAATGCAGCCATATTTATACCAACAGCAGGCAGTGCTGCGGCTTTATTTTTGCTACTCTGATCAGGGGCTACCTCAACAGTATGATTTATCTGGATAGGATGTAAAGCAATACTTTTTAACTGTATCTTGGTATGTGACAAAAGTAAAATCAATTCAAACAAGTTTGAATGTGTGAGCAAATACATTGTACTGCATCTGCAATGTGGCTAAAAACTACTCACTGGGAAAGGAGAATTATACTGATCCTCAGAGGAAATTCCCTATCTCTGTCTAATGGTGAAGTATTGGGAAATGTAGAGGTACAAAGGGATCTTGGTTTCCTTGTCCACCAGTCAAGGCAAGACACAAGTGCAGCAAGCAGTTTAAGGTGACAAATAGTGTATCGGCCTTCATTGCAAGATGATTTGAGTTCAGAAGTAAGGAAGTCTTACTGCAGTCCTATAGGACCTTTTTAAGACCACATCTAAAGTATTGTCTGTAGTGTCAGTCTCCATACCTAACAGAGGACATTTTTGCTGGAGACAAGAGTACAGAAGAGAATTACTGGACCACTAACGGGGATGGCAAGGTGGTCTTTTTGAGTAGAGATGTTTGGATTAGGCCTGTATTTACTAGAGTTAAGAAAGGTGAGATGAAAGATGAAATCATTCTAACAAAGCTGTAAGCTAATGCAGGGAGGATGTTTGCCCTGTTTGAAAAGTCTAGAACCAGTGGACACAGTCTCAGGATGCAGGGTAAGCCATTTCGGACTGAGATTAGAAAAACAGTTCTCCATTCAGAAGATAGTGAATCTGTGGAATTCTCCACTATAGAAGTCACTGAATATTGTCAAGAAAGAGATACTTTTTTTTAGATATTAGTGGTATCAAGGGTTATGTGGAGAAAACAGAAATAAGACTTTGAAGTAGAGGACCAGCCATTGTCATACTGAATGGTAGAGCAGACTCAAATGGTTGATTTGGCAGCTTCTTCCTAGTTTCTATGTAATTAGGGGACACAGTTTAAAAATTAAGATAGAGATATGGAATTTCCTCTGAGGATCAGTATAATTCTCTTTTCCCAGTGAGTAGTGACAGCTGGGTTTTTATTTTTGTCTAACTAGCCCCGTATATGTGCAGACTTTTGACAAGGATTCTGCAGTTATGTGCACCAGAAGGGAGAACAAAGTTACAGGCTATTGAATGGTGGAGCAGCCTCCATGGGCTATTTGAGTTAATCCTGCTCTTTATGTTTTTCTTAACTTCAGTGCTGTCATGTAGACTCATGATTCTGAATGTATTGATGGGTTAGATATAGAGAAACTAATTGCTCTAGTAGAGAAATCCGAACCAAGTGGAAAATATTTACCATTCAAGATTTGTTTCACACAATGGGCAAGAACAGAACAGGCATTGAGTAAATCACCATGTGATCTGGTCCATGCATTGCTTGGTAACTGGCGTGAATCAAGTTAAACTGTGAATCATCATTATTTTGTGGCTTGATAACTGGCTGAGCCTTCCAGTGTAATGTCTTATTAAGTAACTATTGACCAACTTTTGCACTGGCTGAAACTGAGGAGGGAGCCTATGTTTTTATTTTTAAAAATAGTTCACCTGATTTGTGTCTCCAGGCTTCTGAATGTGATATTTGGGGATTACACCTTAATCGCCAGAACAGAAAGTTTCAGGAGCTTGCGCCAAAGGAGCACAGTGCTCCAAAAGCATCGGCCCAGTATTATGGAATGAAATTAAAGGAGAAACTTCGAACAACAGGACAGGTAAATGTTCGCTGCTTCGCACCCTCTGTGTCACATGTATCAAATGGCCTACATTGGCTAAGGAGGGTATCTACTTCAGTAGCAGTTGCGCTGTAGCTCTGTCTGTGGAACGTGTTAGTGACCAGTGCTGTATTTACCCGGTGACATAGCTGATATCAGACCCTCTGAGTGAACAGTCACAGAGAAAGCTTGAAAATCTGTCTTTGGAGAGGGGGTTGGAGGTGTAGAATGTGCAATCTTCTGTTACAAACTTGACACAGTCCACAAATTATTTGAAAGCAGAATTATATAGTTATTTGAAACAGGAGAGCCTTAAGGGCGATCGGGAAGAAGGAACAGAATGAGGTTTGAATTGGGTAATTTATCCAGAAGGGAAAACATAGACTTGCTAGGTCATTTGGCTTGTTTCTGTCACACACTTAATGAATTCAGAGAAAGTATAACATGGCGAGCACAGGAGCTGCAACTTCGGTGAGATTTGTTAAGAGACTTTATAGTTTTAGCTGCTTGAATTTTAAATGTTTTGAACGTTAGTACAAGTAAAAGACCAGAGCAAAAACAGTGAATGTCTTTTTATTTAATATATGACAGGAAAGACCAATTTCTCTCCGTAAGTTGCTTACTTCAAGGAGGACACAGCTGTCCAAAGAGAACAATGATGGGGAGAACGGCCCAGTTGTTCGAGCACATTCTGCCACCCTCAAGTCTGCTCAAGATCTGCAGCCTGCACCTCAAGACTCTCCAAATGGATCTGATCAACTGCAATTTCTGCATCCTGCCATGAAAGATATTTCCCCATCAAAAGTACTCCGAACCCAGACAAGGACTCCCCAGACTGTTAATAAACTACAGCAATTGCAACAGTGTGTGTCCAGGAGATTATCCTCCATTGACCTCGGCTGGTTAGATAGATGCCAGGAGATAACACAACCAGATGTTAGATTGCCCATATTGGGCAGACCTTCACTCCTAGCCAATGGAAAATACGGTTTCAACTCAGATCATGGAAAACTTCCTTCATTTGGTGACTCTACTTCACAAACTGATCACAAACCTCAAAACCTGAATGACACAGTACAAGTGGTCAGTGAGCAGTCCCTGCATCAAAGTGATTTTCCAACAGTCAATAAGGGGTCCTGTTCAGTCTCTGCTTCATCTCCTTCAGCTGATGATACACCTTCCTCATTGGGTAACGTCTCTTTAAAAGTTAAATATGATGACCTGTCAGTTTCCAGTAGTGATTTTTGGGATTCTGAAAAGCCTGCAGAATTAGGGAATGGCTATTTCCAAGATGATCATACTTGCCAAAAAGATATTGGCACGGGGACTGTACAAATTGTAGCAAGAACTAGATTGGAGCATCAAATACACACTAACTCAGTGACCAGTAAAAAGAGAAATTGCAAAACCCAAGAATCTTCGCAGGAAGATTGTGATGGAGTAGAGATAGCAACTGATTGTGAGCACTCTCAAGAGCTAAATGCTGGGAAAGGCTCACAAGATCTGAAGACAAGCAGCAAAAAGAGACAGAGGACATTTGCAGCAGATGCAATGAGTGCTGACGCTTGTGAAGACCTCGAAGGCAATGCCAAGAAACGCAGAAAAGCAACGAAACCTTCAAACACTGTCACAGCTCAGAAACGGAAGAAGCGAATTCTCAGAGCCAGTTGCAAATCTGTGGCGGATGACAACAGCCCAGATGCAAATGCGGATGAGTGGAAACCAAAACCTGAGCTGCCAAAGGAGAATCTGTACGGAGATTTGGAAGAGGGGAACCTCTGTTCAGAGGGCCAGAAGAGCAGTGTAGTGAGGTAGGTACAGACACCGATCCAGCAATCCATATCAGAGGTATGTGAGAAAGGTATACTGGACGTTGTTTTGCTTTCTAATTTAAAACTTAATTGAACAGAACAAATTTTTTAATTGGTTACAGTTGTAGTATATCTATTATAAGACCAAGCTTCAGGTGGAACCATGTGTCCTGCTCCAATTAGAGGAAATGCCATTATGTACTTTAGAATAGTAAATGTTCCATGAATGTAATCTTTTTGGGCTGTTACTTCAGTGCTTTCTTAAGTGTACTAATTTCAGATTTCGCATGAAATACGTTTCTATAGTTGTAATCTTGAAATACATGAGCTGTCAGAGATCATAACTGATTGAAATTAAATGAAAAGCAAAGGTGGATGGCAGGAGACAAGGTTGCCTTTTTCATATTCCAAATGACAAATGGCTAAAAGATTGAGGGAAAAATTAGAGTACAAGAGAAAACGAGCAAGAAATATAGATAGCAAGAGTTTCTAAAGACATCATAATTCTTTATGGAACACCTATGCTCAGTTCGTGACAAACGACTGCACCTCCCAGTCCCAAACCAATTCAACTCCCTCTTCCACTCCCTGGACGACATGTCCAAGCTGGGCCTCCTCCAGTGCTACAAAAATGCCACCCAAAGGTTGCATGAACAACACCTCATATTTCGCTTGGGAACCCTGCAGCCCAATGCTATTATCATTGTGGACTTCACAAGCTTCAAAATCTCCCCTCCCTCCAATGCATCCCAAAACCAGCCCAGCTCATCCCCATCTCCCTAACCTATTTATCCTTTCTCCCACCTATCCCCTCCTCCCACCTCAAGCCCCACCCCCACATCCTACCTACCAACCTCATCTCCACCCCCTTTACCTGTCTGTCTTCCCCAGACTAATGAAGCCCCACCCTAACTCCCCACCTACACTCACCTTTACTGGCTCCATCCCTGCCTCTTTGACCTGACCGTCTCCTCTCCACCTGTCTTCTCCCTTATCCATCTTCTGCCCACCCCCTCCACCCCTCTTGATTTCAGAATCCTCTTCCCCTCCCCCATTTCTGAAGAAGGTTTCCAGACCTGAAATGTCAGCTTTCCTGCTCCCCTAATTCTGCTTGGCCTGCTGTTTTTATCCAGCTCTACACCTTGTTACATCATAATTCTGTTAGTTTGCACGTAGCTACGGAAACCGATAGGCCTTGTATAAAACTTAACTTGCCTTACTCCAATTAAGAATGTTTTGATGGTATGACTGTTTGCAGGCAAAGGGACTGACACGGGGAGGCTTTCAGAAGTAAGGTAACTACAGTTCGGATATAGACAACTTGGATGGAGTATTGCCTTTCAGCTGGAGGCGTATGACCAGCAGTGTGCCACGAGGTTCAGTGCTGGGTGCACTGCTTTTTGCCATTTATATAACTGATTTGGATGTGAGCATAGGAGGCATGGTTAATAAGTTTGCACTGACACCAAAACTGGAAACGTGGTGGATAGTGAAGAAGGTTATCCCCGAGGACAACAGGACCTTGATCAGATGGGCCAGTATAGTGAGGAGAGCCAGATGGAGTTTAATTTAGATAAATTTGGGGTGCTGCATTTTGGAAAGGCAGATTAGGGCAGAACTTACACGCTTAATCGTAAGGTCCTGTGGAGTGTTGCCTAAACAAAAAAACTTTGGGATTCATGTTCATAGCTCCTTAAAAGTGGAGTCGCAGGTGGACAGTATAGTGGAGAAGGCTTGGAACCAATAACCCCTACCTGCATGCAATGTTGTGCCTTTATTTAAGAAAACCACAGACCACTGAGTTGGACATCAATGGTGGGGAAGTTTTTGGATGGGATTCTGAGAAATGGGATTTAAATACATTTGGAGAGGCAAGGACTGATTCAGGATAGTCGGTATGACGTTGTGCGTGGGAAATCGTATCTCATAAACTTGATTGAGTTTTTTGAGGATGTAACCAAAAAGAATGAAGGTAAAGAGTTAGCCATTGCCTGCATGGACTTTAATAAAGCCTTTGATAAGGTTTTACGTGGTAGCTTGGTTAGTAAAGTTAAATAACATGGGATTTGGGGAGAGCTTTCCAATTGGAAAGAAAGTTGGCATGACAGTAGGAAAAAGAGGGTGGTATTGGAGGTTTGGGGTTTGGATTGGAGGCCTGTGACCAGCGGTGTTCTGCAGGGATTGATGCTGGGTCCATTGTTTTTTGTCATTTATGTAAGTGATTTGGGTGAGAAATTAGGATGTATGGTTAGTAAGTTTGTAGATGACACAAGATTTGGTGGTACAGTGGACAGTGAAGAAGGTTATCTAAGATTACAAAGTGATCTTGATCAGTTGGGCCAAACGGGCTGAAGAGTGGCAGTTGGAATTTCATTTTAATGCATGTGAGGTATTGTATTTTGGTAAAGCAAACAAGGGCAGGACCTATACAATTAATGGTAGGGTGGACTGAGACCTTGTGTTTCAGGTACATAGTCCTTTGAAAGTTGCGTCGCAGGTAGACGGGGTGGTTAAGATGTTTAGCATGCTTGCTTTCATTGCTTAGACCATTTGAGTATGGGTTGGGAAGTCGCATTGTGGTTGTACAGGACATTGGTAAGGCCACTTTTTGGAGTACCGTGTACAGTTCTGGTCACCCTGCTTGAGCGAGAATATTAGTAAACTGGAGAGGGTTCAGAAAATAATTACCAGGATGTTGCTGGAAATTTGGTTTGTATTATGAGGAGAGGCTGAATAGACTGGGACTTCCTTTACTGGAGCATAGGAGGTTGAAGGGTGACTTTACAGAGGTTTATAAAATGTTGAGAGGTATAGATAAGGTGAATAGTAAAGGTCTTTTCCCCAGGGTAGGGTAGTTCAGAACTAGAGGGCATAGGTTTATGATGAGAAGAGAAAGACTAAAAGGGACCCAAGGGCAGCTTCGTCACACAGTTGCCCTTTGCACTTGTTTGTATATAGAATGAAATATCAAAGGATGTGGTACAGTTACAATATTTAAAAGACATTTGGATAGGTACATGAGTAGGAAAGTTTTGGAGGGATAAGGACAACACAAGACAAATGGGACTAGTTTATTTTGGGAACTTTGTTCAGCGTCGATGAGTTGGACCTAAGAGTCTGTTTCTGTGCTGTATGACTCTCTGACGTCATTGATACTTTTTTAAAAATGTAAACACTGGTCCGATATAACATGAATCTGAGGAATTGGTAATGGAAAATAAGGAGATGGCAGATGAACTGAAGAGGTATTTTGAACAGGTTTTCGCTGTAGAGAGAAAGTGTTAGAAGCTATTACTAAGGACAGTGTAGCAGGTTACCAAAAAATATTTGGGTAATCTGGGGGAGTGATAGTGTTATAAAGGGTGGGGGGGGATCATGTCTAACCAATTTATTGGAGTTCTTTGAACAAGTAATATGCAGCGGAAAGAAGGAGAATGAATGGATGCAATATACTTGATGTAAGTGCAAGCTTACTGAGAGAAAAGGATTTCTATTGCAGATGTTTACATTGTAGTCACATCAAGCCTTGATTGCTTCACCAGTCTTCTTAGCCATTATTTATAGTTTTGCTTATAATCTGTTTTAGAGTTACACAACCTAAAAAGGATGGCAACTTTGTGAGAATCAACCTCAAGAAGAAATCACATGTCAGAGGTGGAGTGTTACGAGGAGCATCTCTTCGCAGACAGGTACTTTATTTAAATTGTTTTCTGTCAAAAACATTTGTTGGCCATGACGTTTCTTTTGATGAATATTAAAGTAGTAGCTTCTCCCTTTTTGAGGTGAAAGATTTTACCAGTATGGAAGTTTGGAAACAATGCAGTTGTGTTCTTCCTGGTTTGATTGTTATTAATACTTGGAATGCTGCAGGTTTTACAGAATTTGAAAGATTTTTTTAAAAAGGGCAAGGACCTGACCCTTGATATTAGCAGTGATGTGATTGATCAGAAAGAAACAAACCTTTTGAGTTCTGTGCATCTTGCCTGAGATGCAATGAATCACATCTGTATATTGTTTCTCTTGGGAATGAACCATTACTTGCTAATTTTGATTAACATGAAACATTTGCCAGAACAACATCAACATCAAGCATGTTGTGTGGATGAATCGCTGTTCTTGTAGATCCAGGCTAATGCTTTGTGGATATGAATTTGTATGCACCACAACAGCAGCTGATGGAATTTAAATTCACTTCATCAAATCCGGAATTGAAAGCCAATCTCTGTAATGGGCATCATCATAACTCTTCTTGATTCTTGTAAAATCTCATCTAGTTCATTAATCTTTTCGGGAAGGAAATCTGCTGGTTTTACCCAGTCTCTCCAAAGCGTAGTTCCAAACCGGCAGAAATATAGTTGGCTATCAGCTGCCGTCTGAAGAGGGCTAGCAAGCTACTCAGTTCAAGGCAAATTAGGGAAGGTCTACAAATGCTGGTGTTGCCAGTTACATTCACAGCTGATGAAAGAATTTGAAAACAATGTGGAGGTTCAGCAGGTCTGTCAGCATCTATGGAGAGAAATCAGGGTTAACGTTTCTGGTCCAGAAGGGTCACCGGACCCAAAACATTAACTCTGATAGCGAGTTTTGAGGAGATTTGTAGCTCAGGTTGAGGTTCTGGATGCGAGTTTGCTCGCTGAGCTGGAAGGTTAGTTTTCAGACGTTACGTCAGCATTCTAGGTAACATCATCAGTGAGCCTCCGACGAAGCGCTGGTGTTATGTCCCGCTTCCTATTTATCTGGTTAGGTTTCCTTGGGTTGGTGATGTCATTTCCTGTTCTTTTTCTCAGGGGATGGTAGATTGGCTCCAAATCAATGTGTTTGTTGATGGAGTTCCGGTTGGAATGCCATGCTTCTAGGAATTCCTAGAAGCATGGCATTCCAACCGGAACTCCATCAACAAACACATTGATTTGGAGCCAATCTACCATCCCCTGAGAAAAAGAACAGGAAATGACATCACCAATGCAGGAAATGTCATCACCAACCCAAGGAAACCTAACCAGATAAATAGGAAGCGGGACATAACACCAGCGCTTCGTCGGAGGCTCACTGATGATGTTACCTAGAAAGGTGACGAAACGTCTGAAAACGAACCTTCCAGCTCAGCGAGCAAACTCGCATCCATTAACTCTGATGCCCTCCACAGATGCATATAGACCTGCTGAGCATTTGCAGCAATTTCTGTTTTAGATTCTGATTTCCAGCATCCACAGCTCTTTTGGTATTGTAAACAAATGTAGTTTACTAATATGTTTTTCTCATGTTACGGATATCCAAAGGTCTGGAAGCAGAAGTGGAATCTAAAAGGGGAACATTTTGGTGGTGGTGCTGGTCGATTCAGCAGAAAGGGAGACATGTGTTTCCGCTGTGGGGCAACAGGTCACTGGGCCAAGAACTGCAGTGGTCAGGGTAAGTGTATTCAGTCACAACATTCCTACCTTTCAGAGGTTGTGCATTGTGCTTTTATTTTCCCTACAAGAACAAGCATACAGTGATTTTTATAGTAATGAGGGGAATCCACAGTCGGCAGCCCCGCCTGACCAGGCAAGAGCCCAAACAAGTAGCATGATGCTACAGTCAGGAACCCATGGACATGTTTCACCAGCTCGGCTGAGATGATATCTCCACTCTTCTTCACACCCAGGCCTCTGGATGATTTTGGGATCAGTGGTTTAGATTAGGGCTGCTTGTGAATAAACATTCCTGAAGCTCCTGCATTCTGTTGCTGGTTCTAGTTCACAGCTTAGTTGTTGCCAAAAAGCTGATTGCTGAGATTGAGGTAGTGCAGGATGACATGCTAATAGCCTGATTCTGTTTAAACTGTGCCTGTTGGGGACAAGTCGAGTGGTTAAGCTGGTATGCATTGAAACAAATGAAGCCAGCTGGAAGAAAGAGGTTCAAGAATCCCAAAGGAATCTGGGATTTATTATCCCAGATTTTTGTTTAGTAAATTTTCATATGAATTTAACAACCTTTTGTTTTGATTAGGGGCAATGAGGTGGGAGCAAGGTTGCTGTTCAACAAGTAGACATGGAAGCAGATTAGACCTATCCATTTTTCCCTTTTAAAAATCGGAATGAGAGTGTTTGTTCTCGTGCTTTTACAGCTTGTCAATGAAGGAAGGTAAAACGTATTATAAACAAATCTAGTCTTAAATTCTGTCTTTTGAATTCTGAAGGAATGAGTACAGAGACAAGAAACAACTGAAACTAACTAGAAGCATTTAGTTATAGAAAGCTGGAAGATCTAGCAGAGAGTCAACATTTTTGAAAACACTGCACTCTCAATCAAGTAATGTGGTACATGATAATCTTTGTTTACATTTGTAGAAGTTAGCTACTACTGTAACACAATGAAAGGAAGCCTCATGCGACACGTGAAGTACTAAACATGGAATACTAAGAACATAATTTTAAAGGGGACCCCCAACTCCTATAGTACCCTTGTAAAATCATTCATTTTACCCTGCATGTTCTCATTACTCCTGATAAAATAAATAACTTCACTCTTCTCTGTATTAAATTTTGTCTACATTGTGCATGTCCAAACAATGTCTTTGCCCTCTTGAAATTTATCACTGCCTAGAACATAAGAATAGGAGCCTTCTGTGCCATTCAGGTGGACTCAACTCCACTTACCTGCTGGCCCTCATAACCATTACATCCTTTACTGTTGAAAAATATACCTAACTTTGCCTTAAAAACATTCAACAAGTAGTCTCAGCTGCTTCAATGGACAGGGAATTCCACAGTCCACAGATTTATAATCCTTCGAGTGAAGAAGTTCTCCTTGCAGTTCTGTGACCTTTCACTGTTTAGGCTGTTGCCCTGAAAATGACTCATGGTGTGGGAAGAAGTATTCTGTTTAATGTTGGTCTTAAGCCAGAAATACTGAAGTACCTTCCTATCCCCTTTCCATTTATTAGATGAAAGACCACTTGGCATAAAACTTGGTAATCCCCTTAACCTCAATCACACTTATTGTTTGCCACATGTCCAGACGAAACTTAAATGTTACAGTAATTCTTGTTAATGTAACTTTCTTGTTTCTGGACTGGAAATTTTACGACATAGAAGTGATACTAAACACCATTTTATAATATTTGAACAGTGCCATAACATTGCCAATGTTATTCTTGGTTTCAGGATTTAACACTGGGTTTAAAGCAGCGTCTGAAGAGAAAGTGGAAATGTCTGAGATGACAGATGATGACATTGCCCCATTACCAACCCTGGAGGAAGTAGCTCGTTTGACATCCATGCATAACACTGTGAGGGGTAAGTGACATGACTGAGAAGCAAATGGTTCATGTTTCAATAAAAAACAGTTTCATTTTCAATGTGCAGTGTAAAGAAAGAGGACGGAGGAGAAGAAAATATAGAACCCTTTTAAAATCACATTATGCCTGTGGTTGAATGGAAGAGTTGGTCTGATTCATTGTCAACATGACTGAAGAATCACCAGTTGATTCTTGCAGGTTGATGGTCTGCAATTTGGAATGGAATGAGCTTTGTAAGTACAGCAGTACAAATGAAAATCCAACTGTAGAAGGGACAGGTAGACCTTAGTAATGTTCTCCAGGATCTGTGAATGGTCTGGTTTCCCTCAAAGGACATGGGATTTTTCTCAGCAGTGGAGAGTGTTGATAATTAATGGAATGGAACCAGCCATGGATACACTCGGGAAATCTCCCATTTGGCCAGTCTAATACTTTTTAGGCAACCTTCCTGGAATTTTGCATTCATGCCTGTAATGTAGGGAATTATGTAGTAATTATTTACCAAAATTCATTGGACTCTGGAGTGGTTCCCACAGCCAATATGATGCCACTGTTTTGAAAAAAAAGCAAGTAGACAAAAAGCCGATAACTATAGGCCAGTTAGCTTAACTTCGGTAGTAGGGAAAATGCTTGAATCTATCATTAAGGAAGAAATAGCAAGACATCTGGATATAAATTGACCCATTAAGAAAATCCAGCATGCGTTCATAAAGGGTAAGTCATGTTTAACTAATTTAGTGGAATTCTTTGAGGACATTACTTACATGGTGGACAATGGGGAACCTGTGGATGTGGTGTGTCTGGATTTCCAGAGGGCATTTGACAAGGTGCCACACCAAAGACTGCTACATGAGATTAAGTTTCATGGTATTACAGGTAATATGTTGGCATGGATAGAGGATTGGTTGACCAGCAGAAAACAAAGAGTTGGGGTAAATGGGTGTTTTTCTGGTTGGCGGTCAGTGGCTAGTGGTGTGTCTCAGGGATCAGTGTTGGGACCTCAATTGTTTACAACTTACATAGATAATTTGAAGGTGGGGACTAATTGTGGAGTGTCAGAATTTGCAGATGACGTGAAGATGAGTGGTAGAGCAAACTGTGCAGAAGACATTGAAAGTCTGCAGAGGAATATAGATAGTCTAAGTGAGTGGACAAGGTCTGGCAGATGGAATACTAAGTTGATAAGTGTGAGGTCATCCATTTTGGTAGGAATAACAGGAAAATGGACTATGTTTTAAATGGTAAAAAAATAGCAGCACTTTGCTGTGCAGAGGGACTTGGGTGTCCTTGTGCATGAATCACTAAAAGTAGGATTGCAGGTGCAGCAGGTAATTAAAAAGGCAAATGGAATTTTGTCTGCCATTGCTAGAGGGATGGAGTTTGAAAACAGGGAGGCTATGCTGCAGCTGTGTAGGGTCCTGGTGAGGCCACACCTGGAGTAGTATGTGCAGTTTTGGTCTCCTTACTTGAGAAGAGATATACTTGCACTGGAGTGGGTGCAGAGGAGATTCACTCGGTTGATTCCCGGAGTTGAGAGGGTTGGCTTACGAGGAGAGACTGAGTAGGCTGGGATTATACACACTGGAATTCAGAAGAATGAGGGCAGATCTTATTGAAAGATGTAAGATTATGAAGAAAATAGATAATGTGGAGACAGGGGGGTTGTTTCCGCTAACAGGTGCGACTAGGACTAGGGGGCATAGCATCAAAATAAAGGGAAGCAGATGTAGGACTGAGGCCAGGAGGAACTTCTTCACCCAAGGGGTTGTGAATCTGTGGAATTCCCTGCCCAGTGAAGCGGTTGAAGCTGCCTCACTGAAATGTTTTTCAGGCAAGGCTAGATAAACTTTTGAACAGTAAAGGAATTAAGGGTTATGGTGAGTGGGAGGTTAAGTGGAGCTGAGTCTCAAAAAGATCAGCCATGATCTTATTAAATGGTGAGACAGGCTCGAGGGATCAGATGGACTACTACTGCTCCTAGTTCTTTCGTTCTTACGAATGAGTTACTTAAAATTGACCACGTAGTTTACTGATTTTTGACAGCATTAGAAATGAAAATTGGTTGGAGATAAATCATGACCCAGTTTTCCACCTTACAGAAGCTTTTGAAATGAACCCTTTTTCTTCATGTAATTACTATTTAGGGCTGCTGACTCTGAAACTGGCCCCTGTTATATGCCTAGGCCACTGTTTTAACTCACGTTCTTGCTCTGACACTTCCATTGCAGGCACCTTGGCTGCAGATAATGCAAGGGCGCAACTTGAACCAACGACTGCTGCTGAGTTTCAACTGAACACTGCTTGTCCGACATTTGAGAAACCAAAAGCCCCACCAGCCGTGGAACCTCTCTACGGTCTTGCAGAGGATGGAAAGGTCATAGGTATGAGATTTAATTGCATTTCAACAAACCATCTTCAGCCAGTTCATCAATAAGCTTCTCTCCTTCATAAAGGTCAGAAGTGGGGATGTTCGCTGATGATTGCACAATATTCAGCACCATTCATGACTCCTCAGATATTGAATCGGTCCATGTTGAAATGCAGTAAGATCAAGACAATGTCCAGGCTAGGGCTGACAAGTGGCAAGTAACATGAACGCCACACAAGTGCCAGGCAATGACCGTCTCCAATAAGACACTATCTAACCACTGCTCCTTGACATCTCTGAATTCCCCCGCTATCACCATTGATCAGAAACTCAACTGGACTCACCACATAAATCCAGTGACTGCGAGAACAGGTCAGAGGCTAGGAATATTTCAGTGAATAATTCTACAAGGCACAAGTCAGGAGTGTGATGGAATACTCCCCAATTTTCTGGTTGGTGCAGCCACAACAGCACGCAAGAAACTTGATGCTGTTCAGGACAAAGCAGCCTGCCTGATTGGTATTACATCTACAAGTATCCACCATTGATGCTCAGTAGCAGCAGTGTGTACTATCTACATGATGCACTGCAAAAATTCACAAGGGATCCTTATACAGCACCTTGGAAATATATTGCTGTTCCTTCACTGCCAATAGGACAAAATCCTGGAAATCCCTCCTTGAGGATATTGTGGTCAACCCACAGTACGTGGACTGCAGCAGTTTAAGAAGGCAGCTCACCTTCTCAAGGGCAACTAGAGACAGGGTCAATAAATGCTGTAAGCCAGCGACGCCCGCATCCCACGAATGAATTTATAGCTCCTCCCCACTCCAATCTTTCTTGGGTATCATGTCCAAAAATGTATGTGAGCCTGGTATGAGAGAAAAGATCATATTTCTAAATGATTTGATTATCACCCCGGAGGAGATTGCATGCCTGATGTGCATAAGAGGGTATTGCAGAGGGACTGTTTCTCTTCGTGTAATGTTTAGTTGTGTGACTACCTTATTTTATTCATAGTTCTGGGTGAATATCTAAATGAATTTCTGTCTATCCCTGATGCTGTAACAATTTATTATGGTTAAGCGCAGTCTTTTTTCTGTTTGCTGAGATTCCCACAAATGGAACTGTCCTTTACTTTGAACCTAAAGGGACAGAATAACAAGTGGCTGATCCTGAGGGAAGCTTTAGTTATATAAAAGTATGGATGAATATTTTGTCATGTGATGTGGACATTATTTGCAAGGCCAAGACTTATTGTCTAATATAATTGCTGGATGTGAGTTTACTCGCTGAGCTGGAAGGTTTGTTTTCAGACGTTTCATCACCATTCTAGGTAACATCATCAGTGAGCCTCCGGTGAAGCGCTGTTTTGTTATGTCCGACTTTCTAATTGTTTTTAGGTTTCCTTGGCTTGGTGATGTCATTTCCTGCGTTGGTGATGTCATTTCCTGTTCTTTTTCTCAGAGGGTGGTAGATGGGCTCCAAATCAATGTGTTTGTTGATGGAGTTCCGGTTGGAATGCCATGCTTCTAGGAATTCTTGTGTGTTTCTCTGTTTGGCTTGTCCTAGGATGGATATGTTGTCCCAACATAATTTCAAGTCAGAATGGGGTGTGACTTGGAGCGGAAGTTATTGCTCCAGAACGTAGAGATTGAGTCTTGAAAATGTTAAGGATCCTCTGAGTAGTGGAGTTTGTGGCTAGCCAATCAAATGGACTATTTTCCCTTGGGGGGAAAAATGTATTAACCATGAGGATGAAAAGGTTTTGCATTTCTGTAGAAGTTTTCAGGATGTGTCAAGCAGTGTACACTGCTGTCAGGTAAAACATGGGGCAGACAATTTCTAAAGAACATACTGCCTCAAACAGCAGAATGATAATAATGACCAGAAAGCCTTTTGGTAATGATGATTGAGGGATAGATATTAGCAAGACACCAGAGATAGGTGCCCTGCTTTTCCTTGAAATGGTGCCATACAATCTTTTGCATTGGCCTGAGACAGCATTTGGTCCCACGGTTTAATGACTCGTCTGAAAGTGCAGTGCTCACTCAGGGCTGTTCATGTACTCTTTGTTTTGGGCATGTGCCTTGTGATTCAGTGTCGTGTGCTACCAGCTGACACAAGGGACAGGATTTTAGTTACACTGTGGTTATTAATCTTTTCTTTTAAAACCCTCTTTATCAGCTACTCCAGCAGAGGTATTTGAAGCCCTGTCAGAGCTCGGGTTCCATTCATTCAGACCAGGCCAGGAACTAACCGTGATGAGGATTTTATCAGGTGCGTCAGAAAAAAAAATCTGTTCAAATAGTGACCATATTTGAATAATGTACCCATGGCAACAGTAGGTGCAATCTCTCCAGTGGGCATGTCTGCTTATACTGTAACTATTGGCACTACATGGAAACCCAGACTGTCAACTAATGATTATGGGGGAGGCAAAGGTCTAGTGGTATTATTGTTGGGCTGTTAATCCAGAGACCCAGATAACATGTTGGGGACACTGGTTTGAATCCTGCCACGATAGATGGAGGAATTTGAATCCAATAAAACATCTGGAATTAAGAAACTAATGATGACCATGAATCTATTGTTTATTGTTGGAAAAACCCATCTGGTTCACCAATGTCCTTTAGGAAAGGAAACTGCCATCCTTAACTGGCCTGGCCTACATGTGACTCCAGACCCACAGCAAAGTGGTTGACTCTGAATTGTCCTCTGGGCAACTAGGGATGGGCAATAAATGCTGCCTAGCCAGTGACACCCTCTTCCCTTTAATGAATTAAAATAAAGAAATAAAGCTCTGCAACCAGGGATGAAAGATATGGCCACTCAATATGGAGGCTGCAGGGGTGAGAAATGAGCGGAGTGAAAGTTTCTCCTGAATTGTTGGTTTCCTTGTGACAATTACAATGAGACACATCTTCTCTGCTTCTGCGTATAAAGTATCTACAGCAAACATTGTTTTAACTGGCACTTTGTGAACTGGCACTCTTGATTAAACCAGCAATAATCATACACCTGAAATACCAGATGCTCACTGTGTTATCACAATCTCTATGATGTCTGAGTAGGCAGCTGAGGGTGCGAGTGAGAAGGCTGTCTGCTAATAAGTCTTTTTTTAAATTTAAGTTGCATCGTTATTGAAGTGATTTATGCTGTAAATCAAGTATAATGATATGTAAACCCCCTGCGTTACGTTTCTATTACCTAGTGTGTGTTTTTGCATCAGTTATGTGGGCTATTTGATCAACAGGTACACTCCTGGTCCCGTAGGTGCTGATTAATAAAACATTTCTGTACAACTTAAACAATTAATTAAAATGTAATGCTTGAAAACAGCATTTACACAAGTGCCTAATGTGCTAGTATGGAAACTTTTCTGTTCTTTGTCATCAAACTAGGTCTTTCCACTTTGGTTGTGCTGTCCACTGGAATGGGGAAATCATTTTGCTACCAGTTACCTGCATACTTGTATGCCAAGAGGTCAAAGTGCATCACCTTGGTGATTTCACCTCTTGTATCGCTTATGGATGATCAGGTGAGAGTTTCAGGTTTCTTTTTATAGTGCATCAGTTTTTAAGGATTGACCCTCACTACATTCTCAAATTTAGTAAAACGAACACTATTTGTTCATAACCCAGTTGGTTATTACATCTTCATTTCTGTTCTATCCCGTAACTCCTAACTGCACAAATAACCGAAGAAACCGAAAGAACTGCGGATGCTGTAAATCAGGAACAAAAACAAAGTTGCTGGAAAAGCTTAGCAGGTCTAGCAGCGTCTCTGAAGGAGAAAACAGAGTTAATGTTTCGGGTCCGATGACCCTTCCTCAGTTCTGAGAAAGGGTTACCGGACCTGAAACGTTAACTCTGTGTTTTCTCCTTCACAGATGCTGCCAGACCTGCTGAGCTTTTCCAGCAACTTTGTTTTTGTTGCACAAATAACGATGTATATTTCTTCCTAACAGATGATATACCAATCCACCTTCAGTTGCTTCTCAGCCACAGACCTAAACTATAAACTATCACCCCGCCTCTTTGACCGGTCCATCTCCTCTCCACCTATCGTCTCCTCTATCCATCTTCTGTCTGCCTCCCCCTGTCTCCCTATTTATTTCAGAACCCCCTTTCCCTCCCCATTTCTGAAGAACCATCTAGGCCTGTCAGCTTTCGTGCTCCTATGATGCTGCTTGGCCTGCTATGTTCGTCCAGCTCTACACCTTGTTATCCAGCACTTTGTATGAAGTATTAATACCATAATATATAATGTCACCAAATGGAGGCAAGGCGAAGTACTCTGCTGGAATTCTGAACTATAAACACAAAATGCTGGAAATGCACGGCAGGTCAGGCAGCATCTGTCACAAGGTCTTTGAGCTGGGACTGAAAAGCTTAGTCATTTGTTTTGCAGCTGTTATGTTAGGGATAGGCAATAAATGCAGCCTAGTCAGCAATGCTCTCGTCCTGTGAATCAATAAAGGATAATAAAAGCTACCCATGGGACCATGCTGAAACACGCTGGCTGCTGCATTTCCTTCAGTCCAATACTAGCTTCCATCATTGAATCCTGACTCTCTACACCCTGAGGATTGAACTAGCTGTAAAAATGCTATAGCCACAAGGCGCTAACGTAGAGGAATTCAGCAGGCCTGCCATCATCTCTGGAGAGAGAAACAGAGTTAATGTTTCAAAGCCAGCATGACTTCCACAGAACTCGAAAATCAGAACTAATCCGACTGAACCAATAATTGCCCCACCAATCTACTGTCTATTATCAGGAAAGTAATACAAGGCATGCACTTGCTTAGCTATGAGCTATTCAGTTTGAGTTTTGCTAAGGCCACTTAGCTTCTGATGTCACTACATCCTTGGTTTTAAGTATGGAAGAAAGAGCTGAACTCAGCAGGTGAGTTAAGAGTGAAAGCCCTTAACATCAAGGCAGCATTTGACTGAGTATGGATTCATGGAAGCAATGGGAATAATGGCACCCACTCTACTGATTGGAATCGTATGTAGCAGAAAAATTGCAGTTGCTGGAGGCCAGTCATCTCAATCTGAGGACATAACTGTGGGAATTCCCAAGTGTAGCATTCCAGGACCAGCTATTTTCAGCTGTGCCATCAATGACTTTTCTTCTATTATAAGATTAGTAGAGGGAAATTTTACCAGATGTTCGCAGAATATTCAATATCATTCGTGATTCCTCAGATACTGAATTAGGATTAGGTTTTATTGTCATGTATGCTCAAGTGCAGAAGTACAGGAGTACAGTGAAAAGTATATAATGTTAGCCCTCAAGGTGACCTTTTGGATACAAAGTGCCTAGGTACAATCTTAGATACAAAAAAAGAGAAATAGAGAAGCAAAAATTTACATTACCATACAGTAGTATAAGTTAGAAAATAAGACATAAAGCTAAAAGGATAAACGTTACAGTCAGATAAACATTACGTTACAGCAGATCAGTGCAGGGCCTTCCAGATGTGGTCTGACCAGCCTTGTTAGCTGCTGACCACTCGCGTCAGTCGTGAGTCCAATAACCGTCTCTGCTCCATGCCTCCAACACACTCCACTCCGGCAATTAGACATGGAGAACATTCACGCTTGGGCTAATAAGTAGCAAGTAACGTTCACTCTAAGGCCACAACCTCGACCACCCGGAAGGACAAGGGCAGTAGATACCTGGGACCATCACCTGCGTGTTCCCTAAAAAGACACATGCTATCCTGATTTGGAACTCTAGCAAAATCATGGAACTTCCTTCTTAACAGCATTGTGGGTGTCCAGAGAGCATGGGGTCTGCAACGCTTCAAGAAGTCAGCACACCGCTTTTTCTGAGATAATGAGGATATGGAATGATGATTTGGCCATGATGCCCAGATCCTCAGGAAAAAATAAATATGCAAGAATACTTGGTTGGATGTGAACTGCTTTGGCTTAGCCTGAGGGCATTTAAAAAGTGATATATTGTTTGCTTTGTATCAGGTATGAGAACATCTTCTCAGTCTCTTGGAAGGAACCACAAGCAATATGCAGTTTTTAGCACAGAGGAAGAAGCCATTCAATCTGTTCCATTGATGCTGACTTTTTGCAGGACCAATTCACTGATTGGCAATCCCCAGCCTTCTCCCCGTACCCTAAAAATTGTTCCTTTTCAGACAGTGAGCCAAATTTCTCTTGAATCTTTTGATTGAACTCACCTCCACCACACAGTGATGTGGAACATCCCACACCCTAACTAGCTGCTGCCTGAAAATGTTTCTTCTCCTGTCACTATTGCTTCTTTTACCAATTACCTTAAATTCGTGATCAGTGGGAAGTTTCTCCCTATCTGTTCTATCCAGAATCCTCATGATTTTGAACAGCTCTATCAAATCTCCCCTCCACCTTCTCGAAGGAGAACAGCCCCAGTTTTTCTGTTCTATATATGTAACTGAAATTTCTCATCCTTGGAATATTGTACATCTTTGTACACTGTCTTGTACCTTCATTTTCTTTGTCATGTGTGATGCTTGCAAACTGGATGCATTACGATGTTTGAGTCTGAACCAGTATTTTGCACAGCTTTAAAATAACTTCCTTGCTTTTTTATTTAGTCATCATTAATAAAACCCCGGATGTTGTATGCCTTATAAACTGCATTCAACTTGTCCTGTCTTTCGTCTTCAATGAATTGTGCACATATGTACTTTGGCTTCCCTTGTTTCTGCACTCCCTGCAAAAATGCCCAAATACTATTGGTGAGTAACCAATTAACTTGCAATTTATTTTCTGCCTTTCTGACAGGTTTCAGGGCTTCCGTCGAAACTGAAGGCAGTTTGTATCCACTCCAGTATGACAAGGACACAGAGGGAAGCAGCTGTTGCAAAGGTCAGCTGAAGATTTAATGGTTCATTGTGCTCATCAATTACAGAAATACAGTAATCTGACCTAGTTTCAATTGTTCTTTGACCTGTTTATAGAATAATGCAATATACGAGGAGGCAATTCAGCTGATTGTGTATATTCTAGCTCTTCAAAAGAGTGCTTCAATTAGTTCTGTAAATCTCGACCCCCGGCGGGGTCTCTCGATTCCGTGGTTAGTCAGTGAACACTTGCAGTCGGTCTGGCTGTTTACGACTTTACTCTTTATTTCTTCAATTGGCCGGGTACAGATCATCTGGAAAACACAGAAGTTGAGCACTTCCATATCCCTCGGAGGAGCTGCCCACACAACTTAATACAAAGACATTTTTATACTTTTCTTAAAGCAGGGTACATGGCATGATCGCTTAGTGTATTCAAACAATTACCAATCAATACATGATATTGCTTCATTGACAGTTACTTAATCCCAATAGTATTAACTGGTAAACAACTTATGTCACAATGCTGAGGTTACTTTTTGTCTTGCCATATAGCGCCATAACATTTGGTATTGAAGGTCAGCTAGAATGGTTAGTACTGTATTATCTTATCATTACTGCGTTATTTATGTGGCTCTAGCAAAACTCCGAGTTCCCAGGCTAAAAGAGCAGCTCTAGCAGAATTTATAGTTCCCAGGCTAGAAGCCATTTTGTTGCTAACTTGCACCGAGAAGCCATCCTGTGCCTGTATCCAAGTTTCAGGCTCTCATCTCCCCACTTTGGACATTCCGTGATAACACCATAGGGCGGGAGAGCATAGATTAGGTCAGTCCGAGCGGACGGACGCCAGAGCCTGCCAATACTCCTCTGCCTCCAATGAGGAGGATGGTTAAACCACAAATAAGGTAGTTTCTATTTTTAACACTAATGAGTCCCGGTGATCCCTCTAGAGACAGGGATCCGAGGAACCCGTAGCCAAGCCAGGGCCCCAGTGTGACTGGGTCCTCCCAGTCTGCACAAAATTGTGCGCTAATGGTTCAGGCCACTATCTTCCTGTGGGTACGTCCTTGCTCGGGGCATGGGACAGTAAGTGGTCCATTAGTACCAACCGCAAAGGGGACTGGAAGGGTCGGGGCGGCTGTCGTGTATACCCCATTAAGGACGAATACAAAGCCTTTCTTAGCTTGATAGCATTTGACCTCCTGATTATTGTCCTGCTTGAATTGTTTGTACCACCAGTTCTCCGGCTGGCTGGAGTCTCTGCCTGATCCCACCAGTTGGTAGGTATCAAATGGATACGCCCAGGTGGCAGAACTGACATGTGTCCCATTACCACAATTAAACTGTCTACCAGCGGTTATGTTAAGACATCTTTGTTCATCGCAAGTAAACTGGCCTCTTCTCACTTGGCAATGTTGGTGGGAGCACTGCATCTGCACACAGGAGGTGTCTTTGGGGACTAGAGCATGTGCGCACCCCCATCCCTGTCCTGAAAAGCAAAGCGGGTAACTTAGCGGGTTTGAACATGTTGTGCCCTTCTTTCCCCGAGTTCCTATACAACTGGGGGACTGTGTCCTGTTAGAGCTTATCAGCTCTACACATCTCTGGCGAATACTTCGTCGGTATGTATCAGTTTGGCCTATGCATGAGGCGTTAGTCGTGTCGGTTATGTATAAATCAAAGGGGGTCCGTCCAGGGGTGACTACAAATAACGCCTCTACTGACAGGGAGAGTGGGTAACACACAGTGTGGTTTCCATATAAAAGAATATGAGCCTTAGAAAACAAATTTTCCTTTAAGCTTAATGCTGTAAAGGCAGCCATGACAATGGAAAGCCCAATAGGAGGCTTTAATCCTTTTTGCGGTGCCTATCGTTTACAATCACCCAGGTGAATCCAGTGGCTCTGTCCTCTGGACTTCGGCTGCTGTTAGTGTTT
Source organism: Stegostoma tigrinum (assembly GCF_030684315.1). Lineage (NCBI taxonomy): Eukaryota > Metazoa > Chordata > Chondrichthyes > Orectolobiformes > Stegostomatidae > Stegostoma > Stegostoma tigrinum. The sequence continues at coordinate 155,565,026 of NC_081355.1, forward strand.
GCAGGTATACCTAGAATGGCCGGGAGATTCCTTCTGGTCGTCCTGGATAAAGGATTAGGATATCTAAAACAAAAGAAGGATTACGATTCGAAACATGCAGTTTTGGTTGTATCTTAGGAGTCTGGTTTGTTACCGACTGATTCCGGTTCCTTCCCCAGTTCCTCATCATCTTCATCTCCCCCTTCAGAAGGGGCTTGACCGATGACCTTGCAATGATGGAGGTGAGCTCAGGCGGAGTGCCCGGCAGCCTTAGCAGCAGTAGGGGTGGTGAGGAGAACCTGGAAGAGCCCTTCCCATCGAGGTTGGAGGCTGCAGTGTGTCCAATTCTTGATGAGAACAAAGGAGCCGGGTTCAACAGTCAGAACAGTGTCAAGGGAGGGGAGCTTCTCATAAGCAGCATGGACCTGGGAGTGAAGACCTCGCAAAATTTTAGTCAAAATAAGAATATAGGAGGCCATGTCTTCTGTCATGTGGTGGAAATGAACAGGGGAAGAGGCATCATTCCCCGAAAGCTCGACCACAAATGATTTCAGCTGGGGTTTGCCTGCGGGAGTGCAACGCAGGTGGAATAAGACCAGAGGCAACAACTGAACCCAGGAGAGACCGGTCGCAGAAGTCAATTTGGCGAGATTAGTTTTCAAAGTCTGGTTAGTTTTCAAAGCCTGGTTAGTTTTTGAAGTCTAGTTACAACGTTCTACAAACCCCGCAGCCTGAGGCCGATACGCACAATGAGGCTGGCGGGGTACCCCGAACCTTGGTATGATTTCTGTCAGGAGTAATGTTACCACTGTCGAGGCTTTATTAGTAGTGGTTGGAAAGGCCTCAATCCATCTATTAAATACATCAACAGTAACAAGACAATACTTATAGCAATGTACATGCGGCAATTCAATAAAATCAAGCTGAATGCACTCAAATAGACCGCCTGGCAAGAGTGTTTCCTGTTAACGCACCACACTCCTTGACCAGTCAAAAAGCATTGGTAACAAAGCATCAGGTATACACACTTGGCCAACTGGAGTGACCCAGTGGCCTGAGGATGCGGAATGCGAACATCCATGTGTCTTCCATAATTGTTTTTCAGAGTCAGGGCATCCCTCTGTAAACGCTGAACACTGACAATATCTGACATGCCCGTCATGTTGGAGGGAGGCAAGCAATTTATTACCTGCTTGCTCATAGAGGGCACGATAAAAGTTTGATCTGCGGCAGCCTGATCAACCCGAGTGTTACCCTAAGTAACTACAGACTCATCAGAGGCATGGGTAGCATGTTTGATAATAGCCAATTGTTTAGGGAGGAGGATTGCCTGGAGAAGGGTTTTAACATACAGGGAATTCTGGATGGGTGTACCTGAGGAGGTTTTTTTCAGACCTCCCCTGTGAGTTTTAAAAGAATCCTGCCCTCCCCCCTTTTGTTCACTAGCAGTCTGTTCCGTATTCTGCTTCCTGTTTCTCTGTTTAGTTTTAGACCTAGTACGATAGGAGATAGGGTCTGTACAAGCCATGGGTTTGTATTCTTTATCTTATGGCTCGTACCTAAAATGTGGTGCGCCAGACAACAGTGTAAATGCATTACTGATGTTTAATCTGAAAATGACTACATGAAAGAACTGCATTCCTCTAGTACCCCAACGTGGGCAACCAAAGGAGGGTTACTGTATTCTTTTAAAGTAACTTCTGCTAGGAAACAGCCCCTTGATGCTGTATTATAAGGCACTTCTAACCCAGCTAAATCTCTGCATTGCTAACAGGGAGTTTAAACCAATTCATCATATCTGCAACTCAGTATTGGCAGAATTTCTGCATGATCTAATGTATCACATAATCTGCATTGCATGTAACACTCTATTTTAAGTTGCCTACCTCCTTCTCCAGTCCTCCTCGTCTTACCCATTTATGTCATTACTTTGGAACAACATCGGCAAGCCAGATATGTCAGGAGGTACCTTTTTATTTCCATACGGTAATGGCGTTTCACTCCTAATTCTTTATTCTGTGTTTCCTTTCTCAATCTTTCCTGTTCTGCTTTACTCCCCACACTGCTGCTTCAACACCTCCCACAAAGCCACTTTGTTGCTAACTTGCACCAAGAAGCCATCTTGTGCCTGTATCCAAGTTTCAGATTCTCAGTTTCATTCGTTTCAATTGTCCCGTTAACCTCCAGATATTTCTCCAAGTGTTTATTGAATTTCATTTCAAAAGCTGATGTTGACTCTGACTCTGCTTAGAATCATGGAATCCCTACCGTGTGGAAGCATTCAGTCCATTGAGTCCACACCAACATCTCACCAAGACGCACTCCTCCGTACCATATCCCTGTAACCCTGCATTTCCCATTAATCCACCTAGAAAGCACATCCCTGAACACATACGGGCAATTTAGCACAGACAGTCCACCCTAAACTGTACATCTTTGGACGGTTGAAGGAAACCAGAGCACACGGAGGAAACCCATGCAAACACGGGGAGAATGTGCAAACTCCACACAGACAGTCGCCCGAGGGTGGAAGCAAACCTGAGTCCTTGGTGCTGTGAGGCTGCAGTGCCAACCACTGAGCCAACATGCTTCCACCAATATTTTAGACAGCACCCACTATCTCAACTGGAAAGGATCCCAGTTCCGTCACCTTTAGGATACATGGATGCCAGTTTCACAATGCAATGGAGTGAAGGTGCTTTTCTTTTTGCTGCAGGTGACCATTAATCCCGTTTTATGTGTAAGCATGTAGATTGGTAGCAATGTGGTCATCAACAAAAACACGACAGTAACTCCGCTACAAATCTCTGAATTCTGACACTAAAGGTTTCTGAGATCTTATCCATATTTCAAAAGTATTACTGGAAAGAATTCTTGGTTCAGAAATATGCTGTTGAAATTTGTTCTGTCCCTAGTACAGCTAGCCCTTGCAAATGTTAACTTTACAGAACCATCAAAATCTTACAGTTTTTTGCTTCATGTCTTGAGCTGTGGTAACTTCTCAAACCTCTGTTACCAACATTTTAATGTCTCATGGTGAATTTCTGGATTTACAGTCAGTATGAGAGTCAGCAGATGAGGAGAGATTAGTTCCCTGTTCTTCCTCATCCCAGCCTTACATGCCCTGCCTTTTATTCTGAGACGCACCCCCTAATTCTAGAGCCCATAGCCTGAAAAAGTACATCCTTTCTGCATTTACTCTTTTTGTATTTAACAATTTTGTAAGTTTCTCCAAAATTGTGCTTTATTCTTCTAATCACTGAGATTATGGATCCAACTTGATGCATCTTCACGTGGGATACATCAGATGAAGAGTTGCCTGTGATGTTTCTTGCTGCCTTTTTTCTCCACAGTTATGTGGCAGGCTATTGGTTGCATCTTTTTGCCTTTATCCCTGTATTGAAGCAATCTATACTTGTTGATAATTCTAACAAGTGGCAAGTACTGTCATGTTTGTGTCACTCAAGTTTCAAGCAATGACCATTTTTAAAATTAATTTTATTCATTTGTTGGGCCAGCACTTATTGCCCATCCTGAGTTGCCCACATCCATCTTGCTATCTCCAGCAAGAACCTATCGACTCCCAATAAATTTATTGTTACGACTAATACTTATAGTTCCTCATCATCAACATCCTGTAAGTTGCTAGATACCAAAAAATCAACTGAAACAGTTGTAACTGTGAGAACAAATCTCGGATTCTCCAGCATCTGCAGTTCCCATTATCTCTGACTATGAGAACAGGTCAGAGACTGGGAATTATGATGACTGATTTCGCTAAGCCTGTCCTCCATCTACGAGGCAGGTGTATGATGGAATACTTTGCCTGGATGAGTACAGTTCTAATAACATCCAGTAGTTTGGCATTATTCAGGACAAATTAGCCATTGATTGGAGCTCCATTCACTACTGGCACAGTGTGCAACAGTTACCGGCTCTACTCCGACAACTCACATTCGAATATTTTTGAGGTTTCTGACTGGATGGTTGCAGAGCAGAAGATGCTTCCCTCTCCAGAACACATGGCCAAAGACACCAAGTATTTTAGAACAAAGTGGACTGCATCAAGAATTCTATTGTTTGAATGTAATTGGAGGCCATTTCCAATTGCTTTGGATTCACATGTTTGTCTTTGGATCCACAGGTGAAAGAGGGTAAGGTCCATGTGCTGTTGCTCTCCCCAGAGGCACTTGTTGGTGGTGGTCGGGCTGGATCAAGTTGTCTCCCACCTGCACGTGAACTTCCCCCAGTGGCTTTTGCGTGTATCGATGAGGCACACTGTGTCTCAGAATGGTCTCACAACTTCAGACCGTGCTACCTCCGCCTGTGTAAGGTAGGGTAAGGGAGGAACATCTCAGTGGTGCTGTGGTTTAGAAAAGTGGTTCCTTCTGTGCAGTGCAGTGCAACTGTGATCAGGATTAGTTTGAGGGAAACTGGGCATCTAATTACATTTTCAGTTTCCTCCTCTCCTGATGATGCTTGCTAGAGCATGTGACCTGTATGAGTGGGGCTCTGACTTTGAGTATTGTATGTGATGGATATTGTAATGTAGGCCTTGCTCAATTTCAACCTTGATGCATTTCCTGAAAGCACTTGTTGGTTAACATAACCAGTGGAAACCCTGAACAATTCTCAGCTACTTCTGCCAGATATAAGCTCCTCAACTACATTGATCTAATATAACACTAGGCTGTAATTTGAACTTTGGAATTTTCTGCATAGCGTAAACCATCGCCACAATGCAGTTTACCCGCTGACTTGTATAATAAGTAATAACTGTTTGATAGTACAGAAATTAAACATTGATAAAAGGCAACACAAAGCTTTTTGTCTCACACTCGAGAACTAGGATGCTAGGAACAGACATGGAAAACATTTGCATTTATAGTGTGCCTTTCTCACTGGGGGAAAGAAAAAGGAACATGGAGACTGCAAATCTCTAATGCACCTGTGCAGTACAACCCTGATTGAACCGTATACCTACTCTGTCTGATTACAATGATTAACGGTTAACTCTAACTCCACGCCCATGATGAATCCACCAATCAGCACCTTATTCTCATGTTATATAAAACCAGAAAATACAGGACCGGAGATAACAAGGTATAGAGCTGAATGAACACAGCAGGCCAAGCAGCATCTTAGGAGCAGGAAGGTCATCAGAAGGGTCTAGGCCCAAAACATCAGCTTTCCTGCTCCTAAGATGCTGCTTGGCCTGCTGTGTTCATCCAGCTCCACACCTTGTTATCTCGGATTCTCCAGCATTTGCAGTTCCTATGATTAGATTCCCTACAGTGTGGAAACAGGCCCTTTGGCCCAACAAGTCCACATCGCCCTTTGAAGCATCCCCCCCAGACCCATCTCCATCCCCCTATAACCCACATACCCCTGCATGCTACAGGCAATTGAGCATGGCCAATCCACCTAGCCTGCACATCTTTGGACTGTGGGAGGAAACCGGAGCACCTGGAGGAAACCTATGCAGACACGAGAATGTGCAAACCTCACACAGACAGTTACCCGAGACCGGAATCGAACCCGGGACCCTGGTGCTGTGAGGCTGCAGTGCCACCATGCCGCCCATGATCTCTAATACAGGACCAGAGTTAGGCTATTCAGCCCATTGTGGCTGATACGTTTTCAACCCCAGTCTCCTGCCTTCTCCCCAAAACCCTTGATGCCCTTACCAATCAAAAACCCATCTACACTCAATGACTTGGCCTCCACAGCCCTCTGCAGCGGTGAGTTCCACAGATTCACCAGCCTCTTGCTGAAGAAATTCCTCATCACCTCAGTTCTAAAGCGTCACCCCTTCTGTCTGAGGCTTTGCCCTTGAATCCTAGTCTCTCCTACTATTGGAAACAACATCTCCAGGCCCACTCCATCAAGCTGTTTTGGTATTCTGTAAGTTCTGCCAACACATCCTTCTTTGGATGTAGGGCCTAAAACTGCTTAGAATATTTCAAACACGGTCTCAGCAATGCCTTATCCGGCCTTCAGCAGTACATCTCAGCTCTTGTATTCTAGTCCTCTTAAATTGATGTCCCTTGGGTCTGACTCTTGTGCCCTAATTTTGAGTGTAAGATGAAAAGCGTTGACTTTGTATCTCTCTCTTCAGCAATAATATAGAATGGAATGTTGTTTGAATCTGGGCCTTCCGGCACAGACATCGCCAGACCAGAAGAGCCCTTAATGTTGGCGGCATATCATAGATCATAGAAGATCATAGAATCCTTACAGTGTGGAAACAGGCCCTTCAGCTCAACAAGTCCACACCAACCCTTAGAGCACCTACCCAAACCCATCCCCGATAACCTACCTAATTTACACATCGCTGAACACTACAGGCAATTTAGATTAGATTAGATTCCCCAGTGTGGAAACAGGCCCTTCGGCCCAACAAGTCCACACTGCTGTATGGAGCATCCCACCCAGACCCATCCCCCATAACCCACACACCTGTGAACACCACAGGTAATTTAGCATGGCCGATCCACCTAACCTGCACATCTTTGGACTGTGGGAGGAAACCGGAGCACCCGGAGGAAACCCACGCAGAACGGGGAGAATGTGCAAACTCCACACAGACAGTTGCCTGAGGGTGGAATCAAACCCGGGTCCCTGGTGCTGTGAGGCTGCAGTGCTAACCACTGAGCCACCGTGCTGCCCAAATCCTTGTGATATAATCATTAATGTGATAAAGGGATACAGTTGTTTGGCTAAAGTGTGACCATTTCTGCTGGACTATTAGACTTTTAGAGCATAGGCAATGCCAAAGTATCTGTGTCCTTTCATAAGTCATTTACTTCGAGACATGAGTGAAGGATATTGTAGGAATTTGAAAAAAATGTTAGTGACGCACTGAAACTACTGTCAGTTAGCTGGTAGGCTAATTAAATTACCCCTTTTCTCAGTTATGTCAAGTTTTCAATCAGTGGATGAGCAAATTCTGTTTAAATTCCAAACACCAGTAACACTAGAGACTAACCTGCAGAGTTTCAGTATGTTTATTCTTCAGTGGATTATTTTGTGTCCGATCTGTAGGTCCTGAAGGAACGTTTGGGAGTGAAGTGCCTGCTGGGTTTAACAGCCACTGCCACACTAGTGACAGCTCGGAACATTGCACATCACCTTGGGATCCAGGAGCAAGAAGGAATAGCTGTACGCTCTGCAGATGTACCAGCCAATTTGTTTCTCAGTGTGTCTACAGACCGGGATAGAGATCAGGTAAAGCCTGAGAGTCAGACTGTTAATCACACATTGTAGGAGGGAGCTTTTTTAATCACTTATGGGACAGCATGAGAGTGAAATCAATCTGGTTCTTGTTAGTGACTACGTAAAAATGTACAGTAAATGTGGTTACGAAACGTTATATCAGCTTTCTTCCCACAGATACTGCCTGACCTGAGTTTTTCCAGCAATTTCTGTTTTTGTTTGCAGTAATTTGGTGTTTAAGGATGTGAGACCCAAAGTAAATTAAAGGTAGATCAGGTGGATCATTGAACTTTTTAAAATGATTAATTCAAATTTGATATTATTGAGAAAAGCAGCATTTATTACACCTTCCTAATTGCCTTTAAAAAGCTGCCTTGAACAATGTTCTGTTGGGTAAAATGTTTCAGGTATTTATCCTAGTGATCCTGCAGGGATGGTGTTGTTAAAGATTGATAATTTTTTTACAAAATAAAGGCATCAAAGGTTATGGAGATAGATTAGGAGTATGGCGCTGGCCTAAAGGATCGACCATTATCATATTGAATGACAAATCCGGCTCAAAGAGCCTTCTCGTCCTCTTTTGTTTCTATATTTCCTAGTCTGGATGGTGTGTAACTTGGAGGGGAGGTTGCTGATGGTAATGGTGTTCCCATATTTCTGCTGCTGTTGTCCTCGTAGGTGGCAGAAACCTTGCTGCAGACGTAACATCGTAGAATATCAACTTTGTGTTTTATATCTGTGTGCTATTTTCTTTTTGTGTGGTAAATTCTTTAACTGCATTCTTGCCCAGGCTCTTGTAACTTTGATCCAAGGTGACCGATTTGCCTCCTTGGATTCCATTATTGTCTACTGCACACGGAGAGAGGAGACGACCCGTATTGCAGCCCTGCTTCGTACATGCCTTCAGGGAGTTACGCTAAGGGAGATGCCACAAGAACAAACTGTGGAGGGGGAGATGGCTGAGGAAGTCCTAGCAAAAAGAAAGAAAGCTATGGGTAAGCTCCCTTGGCTGCAGAAGCTCAGAACGCTTTTCAGAATGGGTTGTTTGGGGTAGAAATTGAAATGCTATGCACCCAATAGTTGGATCAAAATATCTGGAAAACGTATCAATTTAGCAATGGTTTACTGCTTTACGGTAGTGCCACTGCTAAATTTGTTACGTTGTTTCTTAAGATGCCTAAATCGGGAGTTAAGCCCTTTAAATACATAAATTTGAAACCTGGCACTGATTTAAAAGATTCCATTGAGAAATTTGTTAAGTAGGCGTAGAACATTTTTGAAAAAAGGGACAGTGTTGATCTCAAGTATCAGAGGACTGTATTTATCATGCCAACTTTGAAATACGTGAGGATAAGAGGGGACTGTTCACAGATATGGAAAACACTATCTGGAACCAATTCGTTTGGAGCACCACAAGTTAAATCTGGAATGTTTGACAAGGTTGTAACAGTATTACCTCATTGATAAATTCAATATTTTATGTTAGGAAGCACAAAACTGCAAAAGCAGACTTCCATTGGCAGAAGAGTCAAGAATCAGAACGTGTGGATTTATGATTAATGGCAAAAAGAAATAGTGCCACAAGTGTAGTGTCTCTGGCTGAACTGGTCAGCATCCAGCTGTAATCTTGAAGGTTGGTGACCCGAGATTATCCCCACATAGAATTTGGGTGGCACGGTGGCTCAGTGGTTAGCACCTCACAGCATCAGGAGCCTGGGTTTGATTCCACCCTCGGGTAACTGTCTGTGTGGAGTTTGCACATGCTCCCCGTGTCTGCGTGGGTTTCCTCCGGGTGCTCCGGTTTCCTCCCACAGTCCAAAGATGCGCAGGCTCGGTGGATTGACCATGCTAAATTTCCCGTAGTGTTCAGGAATGTGTAGGTTAGGTGGGTTATAGGAAAATGTGTCTGGGTGGGATGCTGTAAGGCGTGGACTTGTTGGGCCAGAGGTCTTGTTTGCACATTGTAGGGATTCTATGTATTTACATTTTTACGAGTGCTTATGGTCTGGCATACACTACCAGAGAGTACAGCCAGATTTAACCAAGGGTTCCAAAAGGAAATTAGATAAGCAGCGGGAGAGAGAATTTGTCAGGCCATGTAGAAGGAGCAGGGGAATGGGACTAACTGAATTGATTTGGCAACGACAGATAGACACACAGCTGGCTGAAAAACCACTGACTGTGATAAATAGCTCGAATGCTGATTAGGGAGGTGGCAACAGTGTGGTGTCACTGCAGTCACATTTCTGACTCTTAGTCATTGTGACAGAGGAACAGTGGCGAACCCATACGTGCAAATGAGCTAAAGTCCGACACTTCGAACTTGAACACTGCCTCATCTATTTCAGAATGCCCTGGGAGAGGCAACAAATTCAAAAACTTGAAAAACGAATTAAGCAAGTCAGTTCATGCTGCTGCTAATCCTAGCTATATAGCACAAATGGTATTTTCCATTAACAGGATGCTGTATACCCAAAATGATATTCTGCCACTCTTGACAATTGAGCAATCCTATGTGAATTTCAGTGCAAATGCAATACCAGATTCATAAGCTATAAATCTTTGCTGTTCCTCCAGCTGTTTGTAATAGTCAGAGCACAAACTGTGTCCAACTAACCTGTACTGGCAAAACCCAAAACCAACAGTTAGTTGTTGGAGATAATGGGAACTGCAGATGCTGGAGAATCCAAGATAATAAAATGTGGGGCTGGATGAACACAGCAGGCCCAGCAGCATCTCAGGAGCACAAAAGCTGATGTTTCGGGCCTAGACCCTTCATCAGAGAGGGGATCAGAGATGAAGGGTCTAGGCCCGAAACGTCAGCTTTTGTGCTCCTGAGATGCCAGTTAGTTGTTGGATGCGATTCTGCAATTGGGAAGCATTTGTTTGAACCATCCTGACTACTCATAGCTCCTACAACAACCAATTTAGATAATAAATCAAGATCTTAACTTAGCTCATTTATACTCGCCAGAACTGACATAGATTCATGCACAAGAACCCAGACACTGCAAACAGAAAGAATGTTTTTGAATTATCCAAAAGCTTGGTGAGCTAATAATTCCTTGCTCAGTTCTTCACAGCAACACCTCCGCCAACTAGTCAGCTTGCCAACCATTCGGCACCCTTTTCTCCAAAAGTGAGTTGTTGTGATCAATTTGAAGTTTGCTATTCTTGTATTTGTCCTGATCAGTGCAAGTCAGAAAGCTTCAAAAATGACTGTCAACAAAGAACAATAGAGCACAGGAACAGGCCTTTCAGCTCTCCAAACACGCACTGACACATTTTTGCCCTTTCATACTGTAACTGACTTCACTTACACGGTCCATATCCCTCGATTCCCTTCTTGTTCATGTATTCATCCACTTGCTTCTTGAATGATGCTATCGTGCCTCCTTCCACCACCTCCTCTGATGGCATGCTCCAGGCATTCACCACCCTTTGTGTGAAAAACTTGCCTCGCACATCTCTTTTAAACTTCCTCCTTTGCACCTTGAATCTGTGTTGCCGAGTAATCAAGCCCTCCACCCTGGGAAAAGCCTCATACTTTCCACTCCACCCATGCCATTCACAATCTTATAAACATTTATTAGGTCGCCCCTCAACCTCTTGCGTTCTAGTGAAAACAAACCCAGTCTATCTAACCTTCCTTCATTGCTAAATTTCCCCCATACCAGGCAACATCGTGATAAATCTTTTCTGCACCTTCTGCAAAGTGGTGACCAGATGTATGCAATATTCCATGTGTGGCCTAACTAAAGTTCTATAAAGCTGCAGCATAACTTGCCTATTCTTATACTCACTACCCCTTCTAATGAAAGCATACCATAAACCTTATCTACCTGTGCCACCACCTTCAGTCATCTGTTGATGTGCACACCCCCAGATACCTCTGCAAATCAATACCCCAAAGGATTCTGCCATTCATTGTATAATTTCCACCTGTACTTCACCTTGCAAAATGCATCACCTCATCTTTGCCTGGATTAAACGCCATCTGCCATTTTTCTTTCCATGCCTGCAATCGATCTACATCCTCTGACAATCCTCGTCAGTATCCACAACTCCACCAATCTCTCCATTGTCTGCAAACTTACTAATTAGACCAGCTATGTTTTCCCCCGAATCGTTTATATAGATCACAAACAGCAGAGGTCCCAGCGCTGATCCCTGTGGAACACCACTAGTCACAGCCCTCTGTTCCGAAAAGCATCTTTCATCGCCACCCTCTGTCTCCTATGACTAAGCCAGCTCACCCCTGATACAATGACACTTCATTTTTTGTAGGAGTCTGCCATGAGGAACCTTGTCAAAGGCTTAACTGAAATCCATGTAGACAACATCAACAGCTTTTCCTCCATCATCTTCGTCAACTCCTCAAAAAACTTGATCAAGTTGGTGAAGCACGACCTCCCCCACACAGAACCATGCTTTCTATTGCTAATAAGTCCACTTGCTTCTAAATGCATATAGATCTTGTCTTTAAGAATCTTTTCCAATAACTTCCTTACTACTGACGTGAGACTCAGAGGAGTAATTTCCTGGCTCATCCCTGCTACCCTTCTTAAACAATGGGATATCATTGGCTATTCTGCAGTCCTTTTGGATCTCACCTTTACTTTTGCAGTCTTCACACAATTGTAGTAATTCCCTCCTTAGCCCTGATGCCATTTATAACACTATCTGCTGTTCTTCTGGAGGCGGTTAAATCAGTATTACTTTGGTGCTTCATTGCCAACTACAGGCAGTGTGTTTAAACAAAACAGTCTGAAATGAGTTTTATTATATATGCTGTTATGTCTGTCCTGACGTTGGTAAAGTATGTTCACATTGCAATATGTTTTGGTTGGGGAGAAGGTTCTAAAGACTATTTTCTTGCAATTCTTCTACACAAAATGCAGCAAAAAAGAAGTTGAGGCGACCTTTAAAGTGGATTGCTGATTGCTACCATGCTGGAATGTCAGCCAGTGAACGGAGGAGAATTCAGAACAACTTCATGAGTGGTCAGCTGCGTATTGTGGTGGCAACAGTGGCCTTTGGCATGGGATTGGATAAGTCAGACGTTCGAGGGATCATACACTATAATATGCCAAAGGGCTTTGAGAACTATGTGCAAGAAATTGGCCGTGCTGGGAGAGACGGGAAGCCTGCCCATTGCCATCTCTTCTTGGACCCAGATGTGAGTACAAACCTGTTTCGTATTACTTACTTTTAAGATTTTCCCTTCTCCCTCTGTGGTGCTAGAAACAGTTGCTATCTGTTTGCATCAGCAGGAGGATCAGAGAATACAGAGCGAAGATAATTAGCAATACAGTGGTTCATAATTCCTTGAAAGTGGAGTTGCAGGTATACAGGGTAGCGAAGAAGGTGTTTGGTATGCTTGCCTTTATTGATCAGTGCATTAAGTACAGGAGTTGGAATGGTCATGTTATGGCTGTACAAGACATTAGTTAGGCTGCTTTTGGAATACTGCATTCAGTTCTGGTCACCTTGTTGTGGGAAAGATGTTGTTAAAGTAGAATTGTTCAGAAAAGATTTACAAAGATGTTGCCAGGGTTGGAGGGTTTGAGCTATAGGGAGAGGCTGAAGGACTGGGGTTTTTTTCCCCTGGAGCATTGGAGGCTGACGGGTGATCTTGCAGAAGTTCATAAAATCAAGAGGGGCATGGATAGGGTGAAGCCAAAATCTTTTCCCCGGGCTAGGGGAGTCCAGAACTAAAAGACACAGGTTTAAGGTGAGAGGGGAAAGATGTATAAGGGACTTAAGGGGCAACTTTTTCACACAGAGGGTGGTGCATGTATCAAATAAACTGCCAGAGAAAGTGGTGGAGCCTTATACAATTACAACTTTTTTAAAAGGCATCTGGATGGGTATGTGAATAGGAAGGGTTTGGGGGATATGGACCAAATGCTGGCACATGGGACTAGATAAATTTAGGTTATCTAGTCTGCATGGACTGGTTAGACTGTATGACTCTGTAACCAGATGAGAAATAAAGTGTTTAACATAGCAAGATATTGTTCTCTGAAATGTACTGTCTAGAACATTGGTGGAAGCAAATGTAACAGCATCTTTCAACAGGACTTTTTTTCAAAAAGGGTACAATTGCAGGGCTGTGCTGACAAAGTAACAGGCAGTGGGACTCATTGGATAATTCTTAGGCCTAGAAGAAGTACAATGATCCAGATGGCAGTGTGTTGTGTTTGATTCAACTGGTACAGAAACAGTTGTGTAAACTATCTTCCTACAGTTAGATCCTATTGCTATCTGAAATCCAACTGGAAAATTGTAGTAGCTGAAACATGATCAGGAAGCAAGGTTTCTACTGTATATTTCTTTTCCCACAAACATTGCCCTCACCCCTTTACGTAGCGCAGAACACAGGGCCATTCAGGAAAAGTATAATGCCACAATTTGTTCCCTGTTGAGCTTAATTAGGTCAACATGTAGTATAAATAAAATTCTGAGCTTGTGTCCGCCTCATGTGGTTAGGGAGTTGAGCATCTCTTTTTCAATCCTAAAGTTTGAAACATTTTCCAAATTTTTTCCCTCCCTACTTTTGAAGATACTAGATAATCTGGAAGCTTTTTGAAACTATGAAGTTTTGCATCTTGCCCAAGTAGCTTAATGTATGAACTTATCCAGCCAATGCTTTCATAGCAAGAAGTGCCCAGACTCAATCTGATGCCTTGATACCCAATAATCAAAAGGCTTAAGAATAATTTTATACTGTTAATATTTTCATACTGTTAATATTTTCATAATGATGAATTAATCATGTTCACATTCATTTCCTAAATTACGATGGAAATTGCCTACAGAAGCTTGTCATGCTGGCACTGGTGGTGGGTGTGAAAAGAATACATGCACACGTTTAAAAACTTGTGGAAGTAGAATTTTGGATGGAAATTAAAGAACTGAATGTATTAATATTCAGAGACGTTGTGTAATGCCTTGATTCAATCACTACTTCATTAGATACTGCTGATCAGTACCTTTCACATTGATTGCAGAGAACCGTACGTTGATTCAGAGATAGTAGGAACTGCAGCGAAGTGGGGTTAAAATTGTTAATTGATTTTCTGAAGAAGGGTCTAGGCCCGAAACGTCAACCTTCCTGCTCCTCTGATGCTGCTTGGCCTGCTATGTGTTCATCCACCTGTTGTACACCTTATTATCACTGATTAAGTTGAAGCTGTTCCATTTTGTAATTTACATTTCAATTAATGTACAGAAGTGTATACAATGCTAGTAAATTGAGTTGCTAACTAGTAACTATAAGTAATTCATGTTCTAAAATTAAAGCCCAAGCAAATCAAGTATGACACTGAAAAAATTATTAAGTTATCTGGGAAACATTTCTTGAAATATGTTTGATCTGCAGCATAAATTTGAGTGTATCTTGTTTTAAAAAAACTTAGATAAATCAAGTTTAATTGTTTCCTCATGGCAGTGTAATTACAATTTATTCTAAATTTACAGAAATTCATAACTATATACAGCAGTGAGTAATTAACAATTCTTCAACTCTACAAAGCGAGCATAATTTCATTTACAAGTCGTATCAATGTGATAAAGGAAGGACTATTAAATGTAGAAATGTTTTTCCTGGGCCTGCTCTTCAGGAAGTTGATTGAAGCAAAGTTTTATCTCTGCAGTTTCAGACAGCTTTCAGATCTTCCCCAAGCAATTTTGTTTGCGCTGATAGAGACTGTGTGTCAGGTTTTCATCTGTGTCAGACTGTGTCTGGTTTTCATCTGACCCAGTGGGTGAACTTCTGTACTGCATAGCTGACCTGCTCCAGTGGGTGGTCAGCTTCCCTGTTGCGATGTCATCTGGCATGGCCATCTGCCTCGATGGGTGATCTTCAGTGCAGAACATCTGGCCTGTTGGGTGATAACCTGGCACAGTAGGTGATAATCAGGCTTGGGGTGGGGGGAAGGGGGAGGAGCATTGGTTGTGGTGGTTCCTATCTAGCCCAAGAGGTGGTCTTCTGGCCTGGTAGATTGTCTTCCATATTGGATACTGGTGTGGTCTTCAAACATGGCCCTCTGTCCTAGTGGCTGGGATATTCTGGCTCTGGCCCAGTATGTGGTGTCCTGTCCTGGCCCTGTGGTCCAGTGAGTGGCCATTTGGGTCTGTGCAGATGGTGTCGTGATCTGGCCCTCTGGCCTGGTGGGTGGTCACCTGGGACCGTATGGATGGTCATCTGGGTCAAAGTGGATGGTGTCCTGACCTGGCGCTCTGGCCCGGTGGGTGGGTGGTCGGTCACCTGGGTCCATGTGGACAGTGTCCTGGCCCAGTGGGTGGGTGGTGGGTCACCTGGTCCAGTGCCTCCCTCGCAGGGCGATGCTGGCCAGGCAGCTGATGGCACTGCTTGTGATTCTGTGGCAGACCCCAGCCCGGCTCAGGTAGTCCAAGGCCAGGGCGCGCATTGTGTCCGGCCCGAAGGGATTGAAGTGTCCGGGGAGGACGGTGTGGACCTGGCCCTGGTCCAGGAGCTCCAGGAGGCGCCTGCAGCTCCGGCGATACTGAGCCACATGGCTGTGGGGCAACCAGTCAATGAGAGCGCCATCGTACAGGGTGTCCCCGGTGAAGAGGAGGCCAGCCCCGGGCTCATGGAGGCACACACTGCCCCGGGAGTGCCCGGGGGTATGCAGGACCCGGAGCTGCCTATCACCCAGCTCCAGTAGGTCACCATCCTCCAGCAGGAGGCCGGGCGTCACGGCCTGCAGGCGGTACCGGCGGGCCGTCCACCCGACGCTGGACCCGGGAGGCCGCCGCCTCAGCTCGCCGTCACCCAGCCAGGTCA
Source organism: Stegostoma tigrinum (assembly GCF_030684315.1). Classification (NCBI taxonomy): domain Eukaryota; kingdom Metazoa; phylum Chordata; class Chondrichthyes; order Orectolobiformes; family Stegostomatidae; genus Stegostoma; species Stegostoma tigrinum. Next base: position 155,581,032 of record NC_081355.1, read on the forward strand.
CCGCCTCCAGGTCATCGCCGCAGGCGAGGGCCTCCGCTTCGGCCCGGTGTACTGCCACCTCCCCGGGCTCAAAGTGCCGCAGGCCGCCCGCGTGGTCAAAGTGGACGTGGGTGGCGACGGCCAGGCGGGTGCGAGTGCCGCCGAGCAGGCCGGCCCGCTGCAGATACTCGGGCAGGCTGCCCAGGCCCAGGCCCGCGTCGACCACCACGTCCCGCTCCGAGCCCTGCACCAACCACACGTTCGCCCGGTTCCCCGACTCGAAATAACGCTCCCGGACCAGGTACAGGCCGTCAGCCAGGCGCTGGTGGTAGAACCACTCCCCGGCCTCAGCCTCGGGCCGCTCCATCCTCACCCTCGGTCACACACACAGCGCGTCCACTCATTAATCCAGGCTCACACACAGGAAAGGACCCGCCCCCTTCCCTCCGCGCCCCGCCCCTCCCCTTCCCTCCGCGCCCCGCCCCTCCCCTTCCCTCCCCACCCCTTCCCTCCCCACCCCTTCCCTCCGCGCCCCGCCCCTCCGCGCCCCGCCCCTCCCCACCCCTTCCCTCCGCGCCCCGCCCCTCCCCGCCCCTTCCCTCCGCGCCCCGCCCCGCCCCACCCCTTCCCTCCCCGCCCCTCCCCACCCCGCCCCACCCCGCCCCGCCCCTCCCCACCCCGCCCCTCCCCACCCCGCCCCTCCCCACCCCTTCCCTCCGCGCCCCGCCCCTCCCCACCTCTTCCCTCCCTTCTCCCCTCCTCCCTCAGCTGCTCTTCATCCTGCCAAAGTGCATAACCTTGCATTTCGCCACTGTATATTCCATTGGCCGAGTTTCTCCCCACTTGCTTAACCCATCTATATCTTTCTGCCGACTCTGTGTCATCCTCACCACTTACCTTCCCACCTTTTTGTGTTATCTGCAAACTTGGCTATATTACATTCACTTCCTTCATCACCGTCATTATTGCATAATATAAATAATTGTGGCCCCAGCACTAATCTGTGTGGCACACCACTTGTTCAGGATCAGTGACCTTCTATCAAAATCCTAGTGGTGACCATTGACCAGAAACTGAACTGGACTGACCCTATAATTTCAATGGCTACAAGAGCAAGTCAGAAGCTAAGAATCTTGCATCAAATAACTTTTCTCCTCAGCCTCGTCATTGAAGTAAGAAAGCTGATATTTTGGGCCTAGACCCTTCATCAGAAAAGGGGGAGGGGGTTCTGAAATAAATAGGGAGAGAGAGGGAGGCGGATGGAAGATGGGTAGAGGAGAAGATAGGCGAAGAGACAGACAACTTAAAGAGGCGGGGATGGAGCCAGTAGAGGTGAGTGTAGATGCGAGGTAGGGAGGGGATAGATCAGTTTGGGAAGGACAGACAGGTCAAGGAGGTGGGATGAGGTTAGTAGGTAGGAAATGGGGGTGCGGCTTGAGGTGGGAGGAGGGGATAGGCAAGAGGAAGAGCAGGTTAGGGAAGTGGGGATGAGTTGGGCTGGTTTTGGGATGCGGTGGGGGGGAGGGGAGATTTTGAAGCTTGTGAAATCCACACTGATACCATTGGGGTGCAGGGTTCCCAAGCAGAATATGAGCTACTGTTCTTGCAACCTTTGGGTGGCATCATTTGGCACTGCAGGAGGCCTAGGATGGACATGGCATCTGAGGAATGGGAGGGGGCGTTGAAATGGTTTGCACCTGAGAGGTTCGGTTGTTTATTGCGAACCAAGCGTAGGTGTTCTGCAAAGCGGTCCCCAAGCCTCCGCTTGGTTTCCCCAATGTAGAGAATGGTTAGAGTTACTGACCTGCAAAATCCTATGTTCCTCTAGGCAAAAAGAAGGCTGATTTCAGAGGTTTTCAAAATCAGAATATGTGGGAAAAATATTTATTCTCATGATGGTGAATTTTTGAAATTCTCTACTCCAGAGGATCGTGGAAGCTCAATCTTTGAGTATGTTTAGATAGAGATTATTAAACTTTTGAATTACCATGGCATAAGAGTTATGTGGATAAAAGGCCTGGAAGTGTTTGAACGACCATGATCATATTGAGCGATGAAGTAGATTTGACCAGGCAGATTGCCCTACTTCTGTTCCTGTGTTCCTTTAGGGAAATCTGCTGTCATTACCTGGTCTAGCCTGTGTGGGACTCCAGACCCATAGTGGTGTGGTTCACTCTGAAATGCCCTCTGATATGGCCCGGTGAGCCAATCCGCTCCAGGACGATTTGGGATGGGCAAAAAATGTTGACCTTGCCGCATCCCATGACAGAATTAAAAAATAAGTCTACTGTAAGCCGATTTGAAAGGGCAATAATTTTATTTCCCCCGTCTGGTGTATCTCTGTTGGAATGTGGCAGTGTAGATGACTAAGCTAATAGGAGCCATCCAGTTGGCAGTATTAAGACAAGAATTCAGTGAAAAGCAGATAATATTGGCAGTACTCAACAGACCTTCCAGGGCAGATAGAGAAACATGGCATGATATTTCAGGTTGGTCACTCTTCACTCGCATTTCTGTTTTCCTTTTATTTTCAGCAAACAAAAGGAATGCTGACACTTCCCTCTTTCTGCAACCACCACCCCACCTTGCCTGACTGGTTGGGAATATCGTAATCCTATAAAATGATTAGTTTAGGAACCTGTTTGTAGGATCGCAAGGATAGAGATGGAGATGGTGTAGTGGTGAAGTGTGCCAGCAGAATTGGCAATCCAACTGCCTGCATGTGCACAGAAGTAAAATGTTCAAAGGAGTTTGGGTGTTTACACCCTTAGTGTGAATTATTTTTTGTACAACAGTGTTTTTATCTGGCGAATCCTTGATGATCTGTTTAATTCCTGGGCTTTTCTTCTCAGGGTGGAGATTTGAATGAGTTGCGCCGCTACATTTACGCTGACACTGTGGATTATTATACAGTCAAGAAACTGGTACAGAAAGTATTCCCACCCTGCAAATGCCGTCAGATTTATCAGAAACAGCAAGATGTCAGTGTAAGTCTCAAAACATTCCTTTTAAAAAAAAAAGGGCGGCACGGTGGCTCAGTGGTTAGCACTGCAGCCTCACAGCACCAGGGACCAGGGTTCAATTCCAGCCTCAGGTAACTGTCTGTGCGGAGTTTGCACATTCTCCCGGTGTCTGCGTGGGTTTCCTCCCGGTGCTCCGGTTTCCTCCCACGGTCCAAAGATGTGCAGGCTAGGTGGATTGGCCATGCTAAATTGCCAGCAGTGTTCAGGGGTGTGTGGGTTATAGGGGGATGGGTCTGGGTGGGATGCTTCAAGGGGCGGTGTGGACTTGTTGGGCCGAAGGGCCTGTTTCCACACAGTAGGGAATCTAATCTCAATGCTTAACTGGATATTTGTGATATCTTTTTTTCCTTCTTTTCCCCATGCCCCCTCATTTTAATCACAGGTTCATTTTAATGCAGCTCTCAGTACAATACTAAGCGACATACATATGTTCACATACAATTTAAAACCTGGAATATTTCGGTTGTTTGTCAGATTTTGTGCAGTATTTGGGGAAAGATTAGAACTGTGAATGAGAAGGTGACCAAACAGGTAGATGAGAGTAAACCGGTTGATGTGGTGTATATGGATTTCAGCAAGGCGTTCGATAAGGTTCCCCACAATAGGCTATTGTACAAAATGCGGAGGAATGGAATTGTGGGAGATATAGCAATTTGGATTAGAAATTGGCTTGCTGAAAGAAGACAGAGGGTGGTAGTTGATGGGAAATGTTCATCCTGGAGACCAGTTACTAGTGGTGTGCCGCAAGGGTCGGTGTTGGGTCCACTGCTGTTTGTCATTTTTATAAATGACCTGGATGAGGGCGTAGAAGGATGGGTTAGTAAATTTGCAGACGACACTAAGGTCGGTGGAGTTGTGGATAGTGACGAAGGATGCTGCAGGTTGCAGAGAGACATAGATAAGCTGCAGAGCTGGGCTGAGAGGTGGCAAATGGAGTTTAATGCAGACAAGTGTGAGGTGATGCACTTTGGTAGGAGTAACCAGAATGCAAAGTACAGGGCTAATGGTAAGATTCTTGGTACTGTAGATGAGCAGAGAGATCTCGGTGTCCATGTACACAGATCCTTGAAAGTAGCCACCCAGGTTGACAGGGCTGTTAAGAAGGCATACAGTGTTTTAGCTTTTATTAATAGAGGGATCGAGTTCCGGAACCAAGAGGTTATGGTGAAGCTGTACAAAACTCTGGTGCGGCTGCACTTGGAGTATTGTGTACAGTTCTGGTCACCGCATTATAAGAAGGATGTGGAAGCTTTGGAAAGGGTGCAGAGGAGATTTACTAGGATATTGCCTGGTATGGAGGGACGGTCTTACGAGGAAAGGCTGAGGGACTTGTGGCTGTTTTCGTTAGAGAGAAGAAGGTTGAGAGGTGACTTAATTGAAACATATAAAATAATCAGAGGGTTAGATAGGGTGGACAGGGAGAGCCTTTTTCCTAGGATGGTGATGGCGAGCACGAGGGGGCATAGCTTTAAATTGAGGGGTGAAAGATATAGGACAGATGTCAGAGGTAGTTTCTTTACTCAGAGAGTAGTAAGGGAATGGAACGCTTTGCCTGCAACGGTAGTAGATTCGCCAACTTTAGGTACATTTAAGTCGTCATTGGATAAGCATATGGACGTACATGGAATAGTGTAGGTTAGATGGGCTTGAGATCAATATGACAGGTCGGCACCACATCGAGGGCCATAGGGCCTGTACTGTGCTGTAATGTTCTATGTTCTATAATTTGGTTAAAATGTTAATTGTTGAACATCGAGTGAACAAGCCAGCTCCCAGAATGACATGACTAGTGATGGAGCAGCTGTTGTTTCCATATCACCTTATATTGGGATCAACAGTCGTTCCGCAACTACTGCAATACAAGTTTCCAAGATTCCAAATTTTAGCTGTAAAATTTTATTATTTAATAATATTTGCAAATGGACTGTCTGCTGCAAAATATTGGAGTTAGAGTTGAAACCCAAGATCAACCATGACCTATAAAATTCAGAGCAGGCTTGATAGACCAAATTGTCAAATCCAGCTCTTACTTATTTGTGTACTACTGACTGCCACACCAACGTAAACCCACATGTCTGCGATTTACAACTATTTTTAATTGGTGGAAAAACGCCAACTGTGCCAGCATCTGTGGAGATAAAGCAGAGTTAACATTTTGGGTCCACTGACCTTTCTTCAGAACTGATTTTAGCCAGGTAAAAGTTGGTTTATATGCTGAAGATGGAGTGGGAGGAGTTGGGGGGGAGATGTAAATGATAGACGAAGCCCAGAGAGAGAGAAAAACAGTTGGTCAGATAAAGGACTGGGTAAAGGTCAGCCTGGGAGAAATAACAAAGTGTGGAGCTGGGCGAACACAGCAGGCCAAGCAGCATCTTAGGAGATGCTGCTTGGCCTGCTGTGTTCATCCAGCTCCACACTTTGTTATCTTGGATTCTCTGGATTCTCCAGCATCTGCAGTTCCCATTATCTCTGGGAGAAATAATAGCTGCTAATGCGGACCATTAGTAGAACAAAGAACAATACAGTACAGGTACAGACCCTTCAGCCCGCTAAGCCTGCGCGAACACATTTTGCACTTCCATACTAAAACTGTCTTCACTTATAAGATTCGTATTCCTCTATTCCCTTCCTATTCTTGTGTTCATCCAGCTTCTTGTTGAAAGCTGCTATTGTGTCTGCTTCTACCATCTCCTCTGGCAGTGTGTTCCAAGCAATCACCACCCTTTGTATGAAGAATTTGGCTGGCACATCTCTTTTGAACTCTCGCCCAACACCTGCCCCCCCCCCCCATGGGAAAAGCCTCACTCTTTTCACTCTATCCATGCCATTCACAATTGTATAAACTTCTTCAGGTCACCCTCAACCTCATGTGTTCCAGTGAAAACGAACCCAGTCTATCCAAGAGATAATGGGAACTGCAGATGCTGGAGAATCTGAGATAACAAAGTGTGGAGCTGGATGAACACAGCAGGCCAAGCAGCATCTTGGGAGCACAGTCTATCCAACCTTTTTTCATCGCTAGAACCCCCCATACCAGACAATATCCTGGTAAACCTTTTCTGTACCCTCTCCAAAGCTTCCACATCCTTCTGCTAGTGTGGTGTCCAGAACTGTTTGCAATACAGTATATATAGTAACTGATAGTGGGATGACAAAGCCTAGTGTTGGAGCCCGGGGGGGTGGTGTTGGGTAAGGACATGGGAGAAGGACCATAGGGCCTAAAATTATTGAACTCAGTATTGAGCCCTGAAGGCTGTAGAATTCCCAAGCAAAACTTTGGACACTGTTCTTCCAGCTTGCGTTGAGCTTCACTGAACCACTGCAGCAAGCCTGAGGCAGAGATATTGACCAGGGAAACACCTTGGGTTGTTGAAGTAGCGGGCAACAGAAAGCTTGGGGAGAGAGATAATGAGAACTGCAGATGCTGGAGAATCCAAGATAACAAAGTGTGGAGCTGGATGAACACAGCAGGACAAGCAGCATCTCAGGAGCACAAAAGCTGACGTTTCGGGCCTGGACCCTTCATCAGAGAGGGGGATGGGGTGTGGGTTCTGGAATAAATAGGGAGAGAGAGGGAGGTGGACCGAAGATGGAGAGAAAAGAAGATAGGTGGAGAGGAGAGTATAGGTGGGGAGGTAGGGAGGGGATAGGTCAGTCCAGGGAAGGCGGACAGGTCAAGGAGGTGGGATGAGGTTAGTAGGTAGGAAATGGAGGTGCATCTTGGGGTGGGAGGAAGGGATGGGTGAGAGGAAGAACAGGTTAGGGAAGCACAGACAGGCTGGGCTGGTTTTGGGATGCAGTGGGTGGAGGGGAAGAGCTGGGCTGGTTGTGTGATGCAGTAGGGGAAGGGGAGATTTTGAAGCTTGTGAAGTCTACATTGATACCATTGGGCTGCAGGGTTCCCAAGCGGAACATGAGTTGCTGTTCATGCAACCTTCTGGTGGCATCATTGTGGCACTGCAGGAGGCCCATGATGGACATGTCATCTAAAGAATGGGACGGGGAGTTGAAATGGTTTGCGACTGGGAGGTGCAGTTGTTTGTTGCAAACCGAGCAGAGGTGTTCTGCAGAGCGGTCCCCAAGCCTCCGCTTGGTTTCCCCAATGTAGAGGAAGCCATACCGGGTACAGTATACCACATTGGTAGATGTGCAGGTGAACCTCTGCTTAATATGGAAAGTCATCTTGGGGCCTGGGATAGGGGTGAGGGAGGAGGTGTGGAGGCAAGTGTAGCACTTCCTGCGGTTGCAGGGGAAGCTGCTGGGTGTGGTGGGGTTGGAGGGCAGTGTGGAGCGAACAAGGGAGTCACGGAGAGAGTGGTCTCTCCGGAAAGCAGACAAGGGTGGGGATTGAAAAATATTTGGGTGGTGGAGTCGGATTGTAGATGGCGGAAGTGTTGGATGATGATGCGTTGTATCCGGAGGTTGGTGGGGTGGTGTGTGAGAACGAGGGGGATCCTCTTAGGGCAGTTGTGGCGGGGGCGGGGTGTGAGGGATGTGTTGCGGGAAATGCAGGGGACGCGGTCAAGGGCGTTCTCGACCACTGTGGGGGGAAAGTTGCGGTCCTTGAAGAACTTGTACATCTGGGATGTGCGGGAGCGGAATGCCTCGTCATGGGAGCAGATGTGGCGGAGGCGGATGAATTGGGAATAGGGGATGGAATTTTTGCAGGAGGGTGGGTGGGAGGAGGTGTATTCTAGGTATCTGTGGGAGTCGGTGGGCTTGAAATGGACATCAGTTACAAGCTGGTTGCCTGAGATGGAGACTGAGGGGTCCAGGAAGGTGAGGGATGTGTTGGAGATGTCCCGGTGAACTTGAGGTTGGGGTGGAAGGTGTTGGTGAAGTGGATGAACTGTTCAAGCTCCTCTGGGGAGCAAGAGGCGGTGCTGATACAGTCATCAATGTGACGGAGGAAGAGGTGGGGTTTGGGGCCTGTGTAGGTGCGGAAGAGGGACTGTATCATTTTCGTAGGCAGACCTGCATCAGTTGACCTAAAAGATGTGATAGGAGTATGGTGCCATCGGTACTCAGATTTTTTTTTAAGGTATTCTAATTCCCTGAAATCCGGCTATGATGCATGTTTGATTTTAATTTGCAGATATAGCTAGTGAGATTCCTGTGTGTTTTTTTTCCCCTTCATGACAGTGTTGGGCCATCACAGACAATGAGTTGCTGGAAATCCCTGACCCATCTGAAGAACTGCCCATTGAAGGGGAACAGCCCCCTGAGGGAGATCAGTCCCTCGAAGAATTTGATGTAAATTCTTCAAGGGTCTGCCACAGGCACGAGAGGGCAATGTCAATCCAGAAAACTGTTGAGATGTTAGATATCCGAGAGGAAGGTAGGTGGCACTGCTTCTCCCAATGTTAACTTGTCTGTGGCTGGATATCTGACTTAAAAAAAACCTACTATATATTAAATATAGAATAACACATAAACTAAACAGAGCTAATTATGAGCTGTACTTTTCACCAGCATTCTAAAGCCCACACTGTTGAAATGAGAAAGCTTACTTAGGAGAGTGGTGCTGGTTCTCTACCACTGATTCCAGCACCCTGGTGACTGCTGCACACTTCTCTTTAACTTTCAGGAATTGAAACTTTGCTGTGTTACCTGGAACTGCACCCCCAGCACTGGGTAGAATTGATGCACCCAACCTTTTCAACCTGTCGCCTCCAGTGTTACAGCGGACCCATGCAACTGAGAAACATAGCAAGGAGGTAATGTTGTTCTCACTATCATTAGTGTTAGTGATCGAATGTAATGACTCTACAGTGTAATGCTGAATGAGAGAGGATTTCATTGTAGAGTTGTTTGGAATCCCTTGAAAAAGGAAACAATGAAATTATGTATCAATTAAAAGCAAATTATGTTATGACGCAAAATCCTGACCTATCACAATACATCGGTGCAGTTGCGTTAGAGTGAGATGAAGATGTCTGGTTCCAGTTGGATCAGTAAAAATCAGTGTCATGTTAGGCCTGCAGAATGCTACTGCAAGCAGTTACTGTATAGCTTTGCGAAATCGAAAAATACACAGTGAGATGGCAACATGGTTACTCAGTGGTTTGTACTGCTGCCTCAGTGCCAGGCTACCCAGGTTCGACTCCAGCCTCAAGCAGCTGTCTGTGTGGATTTCCTCCAGGTGCTCCGGTTTCCTCCCACAGTCCAAAGATGTGCAGGTTAGGTGGATTGGCAATGCTAAAGTGCCTGTAGTGTTCAGGGGTGTGTAGATTAGTTCGATTATAGGGGGATGGGTCTGGGCGGGATGTTGTGAGGGTCAGTGTGGAAGGGCCTGTTTCCGCATTGTAGAGATTTTATGATCTTCTGTGACCTAAGTTGTCAGGCGTGGGGCAGCATCGATCAAGTTTTTACTGTGCTTCAGACCATGCTGCTACCACCTAGTATTCTCACACAGAGCCTTGATTGTTTCAACAAGTGTTGACACTTGCATTGAACCTTTAGCATCAGAAAACTTTCCAATGCATCCAAGATTTTGCTGTCATCTTGCTGCACCTGATATTTGGTGACCGTTTGCAGTTCCTCCCCATCTCATCAACTGACATGTCAACGTAAATTCTGTGCAATTCTTGGACTTAGTTGAAGTTGAAGTTGTTATTTTTTTGTGATTCTTGGCAATGACAGCAGGTGACATTAACATCCTCCACCATCTGAAACCACAGGGTTAGGATTATTTAAATACAGGGTCAGTGACCTCCAACCATTAGCTTCCACAAAAATTCTGGGGAATTGGAATGGTGTCCCGCTGTTCTGACTGTGACGAATCAAAGGGAACATTTTAAACTTGTATTGTTTCATCCCAAAGGCAAAGATGGCCTAAATTTGGGAGTCAGTCTCCCAGGAATTGATTACTGCTCCTCCTTTGATTCCTAGTTCTAGTTCTGACAGGATTGCGACACATGAGTTTCTATGAAACTCCTATAACATTTTATCTGGAGAAGAGAATGCAAACAGAATTCTTCTGTATCAATCTTGATTTAGACCAGGACCAGAGCAGAAGTGATCCTGGTTTAGAACATTACAGTGCAGTACAGGCCCTTCGACCCTCGATGTTGCGCCAACCTGTGAAACCAATCTGAAGCCCATCTAACCTACACTATTCGGTTATCATCCATATGTTTATCCAATGATCCTTTAAATGCCCTTAAAGTTGACAAGTCTACTACTGTTGCACAGGGCATTCCATGCCCTTACTACTCTCTGAGTAAAGAACCTACGGCGCAACATCGAGGGCCAAAGGGCCTGTTCTGCGCTGTATCGTTCTATGTTCTACCTCTCACATCTGTCCTAAATCTATCATTGCAAATTCCTGTCCTTGCCCAGCTTACCTGTTGCACAGGAATTTAAGCCCTGCAACATTAAATAAACCTTATTTGTCAGGTGTCTTAGCAATTTGAAGCTTTGACATTTTGAGGAGACTGATACTTGTTGTTGTTAGTCTGCTTGTTGTTTGATTGAAGATGTCCTCCTGTGGCTGTGGCCCTTGCCAAAGAGCGCCTGTGTGGTGTGGAACATACCCACTCCAATTCAGTCGAGTTTGATGTTGTGGAAATGGCTGATTCAATGGGATGGGAACTTCTGCCAGTTAAACGAGAACTAAGGCAACTGCAGTGGACAACATCTCAACCTAAGCAAGGTGAGTAAATGACATTGGGTAGAGCTGAGAAACTCTTGGAGAATAGAGTATAATGCTGAGATTTCTCCCTTCCAAGTCATGTGTGCAAAATATCTGCTTACGTTCTCTCATTTGTCCCTACACAAATCACTTCATGTTTTCCCTCCGTTATGACAGTATTTTCCATTTAAGTCCTTCAGCTTTGGGAACTGGGAGACGTCATGTTGTTTGAGCTTTTCAATCATGACCGCAAAAGCTGCATGCCCACTAATTACAGAATTTCTCCACTGCAATTGTATAAGACCATAAGATGTAACAGCAGAATAGGCCATTCACTGCATTGGGTCTATTCTACCATTCAGTGTGGTTACTGCTGATCTGATAGACGCCAGCTGCACTTCTCTGCCTTTCCCCATAACTCTTGACTCCTTTACAGATTAAAAATCTGTCTGTCCTGCCCTTTAATATACTTAATGACTCAGTCTTGACAGCCGTCTGTGATAAAGAATTTCACAGCTCCACTACCCTCTGACAAGAGATTCCTGTTATTGGTGATAGGAAAGGTTTGGAGGGATATGGGCCAGGAGCAGGAAGATGGGACTAGTTTAGTTTGGGATTATGTTCACCTTGGACAGTTTGGTCCACAGGGTCTGTTTCCATGATGTATGACTATATGACTTGCAAAGTTTATTGCCCCTCCTTTTCCTGTGAGGTACATATTTTTGTTATAGTTTGATGACTGAAATTGGTAAATATTCTTTATTCAAAGAAAGGTAGCAGTTTGGATCACAATTGGTGTTGATCAAATATAAACTTGGAGAGCAAGTCATATATATTCATGTAAGTTGTCCATGGGCCATGATTTGATTGGCTGGTGGAACAGATTCATGGGTTTACATGGCCTCCTCCTATATTCCTGTGTCCCATGTTCTCATGTTGAATACCCTTATGGTTCTTTCCTTGTCTTCATTATCAACAGAGAATTGTGTCTGTGTTTTGGACAATCCCACTCCCCTAAGTTTTTTTGTTTTTCTTTGTCCTCTGTTATGCAGTCGTTGAATTTTTTTTTATGCATCACTTGTGTTTACTCTTCTTTGATGTTTCTTCTGGAAACCTTTTCCCTCTAGTTATGTTGCCTCTAGGTATAGCTAGCCGACTCTCTGCCTGAATAACTCAACACTCTGGTACTTTCTGAAATGTGCTTTTGAATACTTTTGTCACACACTACTTGTGACTGCTGCATACTTCACTAGCCCAGATTTTACCATACTCCCAAGTTCTATGCTTGTGTAGACATAATTAATCAGAGCATGTTTTCACTTACCTGCCAAACTAAACAATATTAAACCTTCTGAGTTCACTTATGTCACTAGGCAGCTCTCTTTCAATGTAACCCATCATAATCTGATTAGTCTTGACCGAACATTTACTCAGGAATTCACTCCATGTTCTTTGCTGTTCTAGTTAGTTCATTTCTCGGCCGCTCTTCATTTGAAAGACTGAACACAAATGTGGTTTGCAGTGCAGCCACTAACTCCCAATCCAGACAAACCTGCTTTCTCCCTTACAGTATCTAGATACTGCTGATGCTGCTGGAAATGTTCAGTAGATCATTCAGGGCTTGTGAGAGAAATGGAGTGCAGTTTACCTTTCATCAAACCTGATGCTACCCTTTGGCTAAAGTTCACAGTTCGGGTTCTTGCTCAGTCCGCTTACTGTTTTTGTCATTTTTTACCTCCTTTGTTAGGGTTTCAAGGCACTGGGAAGAATGGTGTACTCGTGGAATTCAGTAACCTGTCCTTCCACTTCCGATCCTATGGGGATCTTGACAGTGAGGAACTGGATGCAGTTTGTAAGTTCCTGCACCAGCGAGTATTGGCCCATGAAAGGACTGCACTATGTCACCTCAGAGCTTGCTTCAAATCATTCCACAGGTGTGTATCATCTGTCCAGAAAAACTGGTTCGGGTCATCAAAGGACTGTCTTTAAATCGTTACAGAACAGATGGAAACTATTCAGCCCATTGACTTTGTGCAGAGCATCTCAATTTGTCCAATTCTGTCACACCGTCCACATAACCCCTATAAGTTGAATGCCCATCCATTTCATTTTGAAAACACACATTGCCTCTGCTTCCATCATTTCCATGGCCGTGATCTCCCAGACCATCACCAGTCACTAAGGAGAAGGGCAGCAGATACATGGGAACACGGCTACCTACAGCTTCATTTCCAGGCCCCACATTATTCTGACTTCGAATAACATCGCCATTGTTTCACTGTCATTAGGCCAAGGTCCTGGAAATCTCGTCCTAACAGCAGTTTCAGTGTGACCACTACAGAGAACATTGGAACAGGAGAAAGCCATTCAGGGCTGTTGTTGAGTCAGTCAATATGATCTGACGCTCCAACGTCTTTTACCTACCCCATCTCAGATAAGCCTGTATGTCTTTGGTAATCAGAAACGTATCATTCTGTTCCTTAAATATACTCAAAGACTGAGCTTCTACAACCCTCTGAGGTGGACAATTCCAAAGATTTGCAACTTTGAGTAAAGCAAACTCTCGTCTCATCTCTGACCGAAGTGGAATCCTCAATTTTTAGATTCTGCCACCAGATTCTAGACTTGCTGAGCAGAGAAAACATCTGAACTCGTCTGTCTTGTCTGTTTATTCAAGTATTTGTAAGTTTCAATGAGATCACTTCCCATTCTTTGAAACTCAAGAATACAGACCCTGCTTACCCAAACTCATTGAATCCCTAGTGTGCAAACAGGCCCTTCAGCCCAACAAGTCCACACCGAACCTCAGAACATCCCACCCAGACTCATCCCCCTATAACCCACCTAACCTACGCCTCCCTGAACACTATGGGAAATTTAGCATAGCCAATCCACCTAACTTGCACATCTTTGGACTGTAGGAGGAAACTGGAGCACCCGGAGGAAACCCATGCAGACACAGGGAGAATGTGCAAACTCAACACTGAGGCTAGAATTGAACCCAGGTCCCTGGCGCTGTGAGGCAGCACTGCTAACCACTGAGCCACCGTGCTCTCCAAGGGTCTGTTTCTGTGCTGTACAGCTCTATGAATCTTTCAAAGATGGAGTGACTTCTTGAGATCATACTCACTCAAGGTCAACCTCTTGTCTCTGAGTCAGGCCAGTAAGAATTTAGGTCGCACCTGTCTTCACAGGACAGTCCTGCCATCCCAGGAACGAGACTCGTGAACCTATTTTGCACTCCCCACTATGGCAATAATATCTTTCCTGAGATAAGAAATCCAAAACTGCTCACAGTACTCCTGGTGGAATCCACCCAAGCTGCTATACAATTGAAGGAAAGCTTCACTACTGTTGTACTCAAATCCTCTTGTGATAAGGACCAATATTCCCTTAGCTTCCCTAATGGCTTGTTGTACCTGCATTGTAGCCCTCTGATTTACTAACAAAGGCACCTGGGTCCCTTATACAACTACACTTTTCAAACTCTCCAAACTTTTAAGAAGTGCTGTGTATGTCTGTTTTTCCTGCCAAAATGGATAACCTCACATTTTCCACATTATATTCCATCTGCCATGTTGTTGCTTATTCACTAGGCCTGTCCGAATTCTCCCGTAGCCACTTTACATCTTCCTCACAATCTGCAGCAGTTTGAGAAGACCACCACCTCAAAGGAGGTTAGAGATTGGCAATAAATGCTGGCCTTGCCAGTGACATCCACATCACAGGAATTATTTTTTTCTAAAAGACTTTTTTCATTTTTTGGAAAGTTTTTTTCCCTGCATTTCCTTCCCAAAACCTTAGATCACTGTCTTTCACTTTGTGTTATTATCTAAAGGGAGTACCTTTCTGTTTCAAAACCAGCTCACGAGTATGTTTGTCAACCTAGGGAACTCTGTGTCACCGGCCCTCAGTTCTGTGAGACCTGGTGAGGCTGATGAGCCCGAACCTAGAGCCACATCTCCGACCACACATCTGGCAGCTGTTTCTGGGGGTTGGAACAAGACATTGACTTTCATTGCTTGCATTCCTTTCCCCAGTTCCTTTTCTGTACTTCTTGGTGATGGGTGTTCTCAAAGAATTGTATCTCTCATACAGAAACTTCCTCCAAGACCGCTGCTTCTGAGCAAGGATCTCCCACTTGTTGACGTCTCTGCTACATTTGTTGAAGAACTTGTATGCCATACCCGAACCGTACATAAACGAGTACATCTCTAACACATCTCTGTTACATACCCTTTACCTGGGGCCAACCCCCAAGCCATCTAACCAGTCTGGTTCCCTCTTTAAATACCCTGTCAAGACGCTTCCTCAGATGACACATCACTTCTTACAGTAAAGCGCTCAAAAAAGTGAATGTTATTCTGTAGCAATCTCACAGTTGTGCGCATAGATCACTTGTACAAACTAAGGTCCTCAAGTAAAGTGAATGGCGACTGTACTGAAAATGAAAGCCAAAGGAGATGGCCATTAACCTGAAGTAGGTTATTGGATGATTAATCTTGATCCTCACTGATAATTCTGTTAACTACAGTTGGACTGGGTTCATCAGATTACTCCTAGTTAATGTTGAAAGTGTGGCATTTGTCGAGCCACTTTAATGAATGACTAGTTTCTGTTTCTCTTTCCACTCTCTCTCTGTCCTGTAGTGTAGCCTTTAAGAACTGCAGCATCTGTGCCGATGCTGTTTCTGTGGAGAAGAGCTCACGTTTGAAACAAGTGCTGAAAGAATATTTTGATCAGAAAAATGATCAGACTCAAAGCGTGAATTACTCAGAAGATGAGGATGAATTGAGCAGAGCAAAGGTTTGCACAGGCTCAGACCTTTTTATGGTGCTGTTTGTTATGTAAAAACGAAGGGGTGAAGAGTGCATCTCCATCATTATTTATTTGAACTCATTTATTAAAACTTGAAAAACTTTGTTTCTGTCCTTTCAGTGCTCAACCCTAACAGAATTGGAGTGAATTTGTAATCCCATTAGTTCATTTTTGCCACATTAGGCTGAGAGTTCTAGTACCTTTGTAACTAAAACAGGTTTGACAATTAAGAACATTGTTGGCACTGACAAATCGCTTTGAATGTTCTGATAGCCATTTGGTTGGAGATGGGGCGGGATTTGCAGCAAAACGGAATCTGTTTAAAATGAGTCTGTAAGGACTATGGTAAACAGAACCTCTGCCCAAAATCCCAGCTGTTTCCTGATGAGAGCAGGTAAATGTGACCAATGGAAGATAATTGACCAATATCAAATTGTATCAATTTGTGTGTGTACTAAGTCAGTGTGATTCCCGGGTAAGACTGATAGGGGCATTGCTCATTCATTCACTTTTTGGCCAAGACTATTCACGTTATTTTATAAAGTAAGAACACCTCGAGAGGGAGGGCCAGTCATTGTAAGATTCCACCCTGAATGGTGCCTCTCTCTTTCAGCTCAAAGACTGGGAAAGTCAGATCCGAGCTGACGTCCGACAGTTCTTGTCCATCCATCATGAGGAGAAGTTCTCTGGCAGAGCCATTGCAAGAATATTTCATGGTATAGGTAAGGCATTTCCTACTCATTTATTAAACTTTAAAAACGTGTTTTCATTAGGTCTGAACCTCCTTTTCTCATCTGCCTCCCCTTGTCTTCTCGGATTCGAACAGTTTGTATCTCATTCAAGTGAGCTTTTTAAGAGTGTCTGAAGTTCGAATCATAGAATTCTCTACAGTGTGGGAGCAGGCCATTTGGCCCATTTTGAGTCTGTACCAACCTTTCAAAGGGCATCCTACGCAGACCCACCCTTCTACTCTATAACCCTGCATTTCCCATATCTAACCAACTCACCTACACATCTTTGGACACTATATGGGCAATATAGCATGGCCAATCCACCTAACCTGTACATTTTTGGACTATGGGAGGAAACTGGAGCACCCAAATGAAACTCTCACAAACACGGGGAGAATGTGCAAACTCCACACAGACAGCCTCCTGAGGCTCGAATTGGACCCGAGTCCCTGGTGTTGAGGCAACAGTGCTAACCACTGAGCCACCATACCACCCCTCTATCATTAAAACTGTACCATTGAGAAAGAACCTCTGCCAACAGAGTTACTGGAAGTAAATACAGACTGAGATGTAAAGACTTAAACAGATGATCAGAAGGGAGTGAAAAGTTGTGGGGAAAAAGCAGTAAAGTGGAATTCAGAGTTATCAGATTGGCCAGATCTCATTCATTGGCAAAGCAGACTTGCTGGTCTGAATGATCTACTTCTGCTCCTCCATCTTTTAGTCTCAGGAGAAGGAATTGAATAATGAATTAGTCAAGTCTTTCGACTTTCAACAAGACCATTGCCGATTTACATCAATTTCATCTTCCCATACTAACCTCATATCGCTACTCCCCTTCATATTCAACGATCTTGTCAACTTTTATCTTAAATACACTCAGCATTTAATCTAGAGTGGAACATTGCAAAGATTTGCTTTCCTTCATTGATCAAGACATTGAGTAAAAGAGTGGGATGTTATGTTACAGTTGTATAAGTCGTTGGTGAAGCCGCATTTGGAGTATTGTGTGTAGTTTTGGTCACCCTGTCATAGGAAAGACAAAGTTAAACCAGAAAATGTGCAAAGAAGATTTATGAGGATGTTGCCAGGACTTGTAGGCCTGGGTTAAAGGAAGAGGTTGGCCAGGATAGGACTTTATTCCTTGGAATGTAGGAGAATGAAGGGTGACCTTATTGCGGTGTATAAAATCATGAGGGGCATAGACAGGGTGAATGCATATAGTCTTTTTCCCAGGGATGGGGAATTGAAAACTAGAGGGCATAGGTTTAAGGTGAGAGGGGGAAGATTTAAGAAGGACCTGAGGGGCATAGAATTGTGCGAATATGGAATGGGCTGCTAGAGAAGGTGGTTGAGGCAGGTACAATAGCAACATTCTTTAAAAAAGCATTTGGATAGGTACATGGATGGGAAGGATTTAGAGGGGTATATACCAAACACAGACAATTGGAACTAGCTGAGTGGGAACCATGGTCAATATGGACCAGTTTGGGCCATCACTCTATGACTGAAATTCACCACCCTCTGAGTGTGGGAGTTAAAAAGTTCTCCCCAGTCCTAAATGGCCAACTCCTAGTTTTTAGAAAAATCAAACAAAGAACTGCAGGTATTGTAAATCAGGAGCAAAAACAGGAATTGCTGGGAAAACTCAGCAAGTTTGGCACCATCTGTAGAGAGAAACCAGTTAACGGTTTGGGTCCAGTAACCCTTCTTCAGAACTATTGAACTGAAACATTAACTCTGTTTTCTGTCCACAGATGCTGCCAGATCTGCTGAGTTTTGCCAGCAATTTCTGTTTTGTTCCTTATTCTGAGACTGCCCAGAAACATGTTCACTAATGGGAATACTAGCTAATGTGATTTTCACTACTGTCGTTCGCCAAAGTGTGGAAATGGAGTCATGGAGCTTTCCTTCCCCAGAAGAAACTGCTCATACAACTGGTTTTTAATCTGTCTGCTGCTCACTGAAGTTTCCAGATTTAATGTATGCATTGTCATCTTTTGTGATGGTGTGTTCTCCTGAGTTGATGTGTTTAGAGTCTAAGTGTAACATTCCCTGTAGCGCAGGCTATTATCAGTGACCTGAGTGCAACCCTGGGATTTTTAAAATTGCTTTACTCTGTCATGAGTTGTGTGTGTTACTGACAAGACTGGCATTTGGTGTCCATCCCTAATTGCCCTTGAACTGAGTGGCTTGATAGGTCATTTCAGATGGTTCACTGTGGGGAAGTCAAAGGTAGGCCCCCAGTAGGATGGTAGATTACCAGATCAGTGCATTGATAGTTTCATTGTTGCCATATCTGAGACTGCTTTCAGTTCTAGATTTACTGAGTTTAAGTTCTGTCAGCTGCTGTGCTGTGCTGTGCTGTGCTGTGTGCGTGCACTCATGTGCTTAGGTCTATACTGCATCTGTTCCCACTGTTGTCCTCTTCCTGACATATACACTGTTCACAGAAATGCAGTGTGCATTGTCTAAATATGACATAGCTGCCATCATGTGCTTTCTATTAAACAGTGTAGTTGGAGATGATTTTTTTTTGTTGGTTTTCTTGTTATTATGACAAATGGCCTTTTGATATTTGCTTATCAAATAATATTTTCCTGCCCTCTGTCTTCTTCTGACTCAGAGAGCCCGTGTCATCCAGCTCAGGTCTACGGACGAGATCGAAGATTCTGGCGGAAATATCTCAACTTTGACTTCAATGAAATAATACGGATGGCGACAGAGGAATTGATCAGAATGAAGTGAGGTTGAGCAGGCAGATTCCTAGCATGGGGTGTCTGTTGCCCAACATGGTTAGAGCTACTATTAAACATTGTAGCTGCTTCCCAACTGAGCCACACAACCTGCCATCTTACATTGAGGAGCCTCAACACCTTTATGTGGGGGCAGTGACCGAGCATTGCCTAGATCCGTCATGGTTTTAATATAATTGGCTGCTGTTTTCACCCCGATCATCTGCAAACTCTGATCTTCAGGTTTATCTTAGCTGTTGACTCATCATGGATTTCAGGGCTGTTCCCTCTTCTCATCTTGCTTCCCAACTCAAAACCAAAAAAGCACAGGAATGTTATTAGCAACCAAGGTAATGCTAATATCTGTGTAGCAAGAGGAAGGAACCTTTTGAAATAGAATTTGCAATTAAGACATGGTCCCTGTATTGAGCATAGCATCCACTGCTCAGATTCTGTTGACAGTAGTAGGGTTAAGATCAGAGGGAGCTCTCAAATGATGCAACTGATTTGTGTCATATTAAATAAAAAACCAGGTAGACCTGCAGATGCTGTAAAACAGGAACAAAAACAGAAGTCGCTGGAAAAGCTCAGCAGGTCTGGCAGCACTGTGAAGAAATAATTCAGAGTTAATGATTCAGGTCTGATGACCCTTCCTCAGAACTTGTTGATGTAGGCTGCAGAGGGACCCACCAGCAAGTGATCCTCGGCAAACATTAAATAATAAAGCAGTTTTGTCATCACTAATGCTGCTTTGATAGTTGTTTACCATCTCTAGTTTTTGCTGTGCTAGAGCCACTAAACATATCTTAAAAACAATAATAGCAGAACGCTGAAGCCCACTTAGATGATCCAGATCTGTCAAGACAGGTAGGCCTTTGGAACGAATGTTCTGTAAGAAGTGCTGTCGTGAACGACATTCACCTAAAATATTCATTTCTCTTGGTTAACATTAGTGGTCGTGCTGTGCATTCACAGATGTTCTGATTCATTATTTCAGGCTTTCAGTTTTTGTATTTTCCACTGATTTGTAAATCTGTCACACTTTGAAGTATTTGGCAACTTCCCAACTTTGAATCAAGGTTGTTCAGTTTTAATGGAGGACCTGACGTAATGTTAATACTTCATTCTTCTAAATGACGTTTGAGGGTAAATGGTTATTGGTCATTTGATAACCAAGAGTAATTTAGCAATCATGTCTTCGGATTGTTCTTATTAATTTAGTTACTGCCTTCAAAACAGTCTGCACTGCTGTTGTGGCTTTGCTGAGGTGATGTGCTACAGTGCACAAGGCTCCCTGTGTACAGAGGAATGTTCCAGAGGTGTCAGAATGTTCATTGGTTGTCATTTTACACAGTGTTCTTACAGTCTTCTATCTATTTATATTTGTATTATATTAAAGTTTATTTTTGCAACTGTAAGTACCAGAAATTGCTTTGGACTTCTTAAATTTTTTTTTAACTAATAAATTTTGCTTTGAGAAAGATTGGCCACATTCTTTCCACATTTTGTATCTTTTTATTGTTTTTGCATGCCACCAGCTATTGTTGCTGTCAAAGCAATATTCAAAGTAGGAGGGAGAAAGCAAATCAACAAACTACCATGAAACATCAAACTTCTGGATTTACTAGAATTAGTTATTTCCACCATTTCCAACTCTGGGAGCTGTCTCGACCAGTCTGCGGTCATGTATCGGTCTGGGTGAGTCAGTGTATCACTGAAATGGGAGAGGGTAGGATGTGGAGTTACTGAGTGATTCTTACCTCACTCTGAGTTCCTGTGGCTGATGTGATTACCATTACTTCAGCTGAGAGCTAAACTGGCAAAAATGAAGCTAAGGCATCTAAACCTTTCGCTGCCTCAGGACGTGTAAGAACTTCTAAAATGTAGCCGTTGTTGTCATCATATAAGAAATTTAGAAACCAGTTTGTGCACAGCAAGCTCCTTCAGTGATAATGAGCAAATGAACTACTTTACTGTTGTCAACTGAGAATTAACATTGACCAGGAGACCGAAGAGAGCTCCCTGCTGCTCTTTGAATAATATGGCAGGATCTTTTATGTCTACTAGTGCAGATAGGCCCTGATTTTTATGAAGCAGGCCTGAGGGCTACGTGGTCTGTTCCTGATCCATTTCTCATGTTCTTAACGTCTCATTCAAAAGACAGCTTGTCTGATGACACAGTATTAAGCTGCGCATGTTGTACTGTGGGAAATGTCAGCCTGAATTTTGTGTTGACATCTCTGGAGTGGGACTTGAAACTAGATCCTCCAAGCTCCGAAATTTGTGCTTTTTGCATTCTCTGTATTTTCAACTCAGTTGACTGATCTCATAATTTAAAAATACGCTTCTCAAATTTGAGCTAATTTGGGTTTAAGAATATTTACTTTGATTCCTGCAAGTTCGATAGATTTAGCACCACTCACTGATTTACCAGCAGTGTACAGCATCCCTGATTTATGTCAGACCTTCAGTTGCATAAGCCTCTGAAATTCTCACGCTGAACCTCTGACTTCCCTGGCCTTCAGAGCTTTTCTTAAAACCTACCTCTTTTAAGCAAGATTTTGTTAAACTTCCCTAATATCTCCTTATGTGATTTTTATGCTCCAGTTGCAGCACCTTGGGCTATTTTGCTCTGTTAAAGCTGCTCTTTAAATGTAATCTGTAAAATGAAAGCTGCCAAAATGGACCCTGTTGGAAATATGAATCAGATGTCGGACCATCTGGAAGTGTTGTGTGTGACCTTGCGTTAGAACTTGAGGCAACTCCAAATCTTTCTGTTTTGATGGTAGCATTTTGTTTTATTTTCCTCATCCCTGATCAGGATGTAGTAAATTATTTTTGCTCATTTTAAATAAGGGACACCATATTTTCCCACTTCCGCACTCAGATGCTCTGATCAGGTTGTACGCTATCAATTTAGAGATGCCTCTTTCCGAACCCTCTCCCAAAGATTCTGTATCAGGAGTGACATGGAAGTGGAGCTCAGATCTTCAGGAGCGAAATGCAGTTGTATCTTGCTTCGTTTTCAACATTATAATGGCAGTTGGTCTACAATGAGCAAGGAAAGAATTTGGACTGATATAGTGACTTTCACGCCATTCTCAATTAAAAATGCTTTGTCACTTGGTAATGTCAGGAAAAGCGCAGCAGCTAGTCAGTCGCCACATAGCAATGTCTCATCAGTGATGGATTATTGATCACTTTATCTGAGTTGAGCAATAAATGTTGACCAGGAGACAAGCTTACTCCTCTTCAAACAGTGGCATCGCTTGCATCTATGTGATCTAGTTGGAGGGGCAAGTATTTTCTGGTTAAACGTTAAATGTGAAAGACAGCATCTGCGACATGCAGGAATCCTTGGGGAACTGCCTCGATTATGATCTAGAAGCCTGCAACAGGTCTTGAATCTGCTACCTCCTGACTCAGAAAAGTGAGCCGCATAGGTACGTTTGTGTATTTCCGTGACTGCAGTCGTATGAAACATTAAAATGGTGCAGTGATGGCACCAGAGGCAGTTCTAATGAGGGTGAATCAGTCATGTTTCCATGCTTGGTGTAAAAGCCAACATATTTTCATTAAATCTTTTTAAAAAATTCAACAAAATGATTATTCAAAGTAAATCTTGTTTAGCTATTGGCAAAACTCTATGTGTCACAGCCCTCCAATGATCTATGATTTCACAACCAGGGGCATAGCATTGATAGCAAGATCTCCTCGATTCTCTAAACTAGTGTCTCAGCTGAAGCAATCATATTTCACTGCGGCTCACGTCTGGTCACGAAGTCATCTTGCATTCCATCGGTTGTTACCCTAAGGAGTGTCAATAAGATGGAAATTTATTAAAACAAATACTTCAACCTCAGTTACCCTCTCAATCTCGATACATACGTATTAGTAACATTGGCTTTTATGGTCCTGTTTTAGTCTTAAATATAATTAAACATCTTAGATCATGTTTCTGCAAGAAATTGTCATAATAGTTTGTATTTACCAATATTTTCCATGTCAACTGTAACAGTTAAGTTACAGGCTGTGGCCGTGTGGCGTGACTATGATATCTTCTAGTCTTTCTTGTCTCTATCATTTTTAAAAATATTTTGATTTTGTCAACTCGCCTGCCCTTCGCAAATTACCAAGCCCCTGGACTTAACTGGTACTGCCAAACCATATAGCCGTTACTTAGGATTAAATACCATTGTCTATTGTCTCGCATTTTATGTGATGGAATACTCCCAACAAGAAGCTTGATGTCATCCAGGATAAAGCAGCCTATGTGATTATTCACTCTTTCCATCACTCAGTAGCAGTAGTGTGTACTATCTACAAGATGCACTGCAGAAATTCACCAACAATCCTCAGACAGCACCTTCCAAACCCGTGACAATCTCCATTTAGAAGGACAAGGGCAGTAGACATATGAGAACAACCCCACCATCAAATTCCCCTCCATTCTAACTTGGAAATATATTCCTTCACTGTTGCTGGGTCAAAATCCTGAAATTCCGACCCTAATAGCATTGTGGGTCAACTCATAGCACACGGTCTGTAGGACTTCAAGAAAACAGCTCACCACCACCTTCTCAGGGGGCAAGTAGGGATGGACAATAAATGCTGGCTCAGCCAGTGAATCCCACGTCACACAAATAAATATTTTCCAAAAACCTTGTAGTTATTCAGAACAATGCAAAGGTGTGTTTGGGCTGAATTATGACCCCTTAGCTTAAAATGTCAGGGTGAAAAAGTGTGTGAATGATTCCCATGACCTTCCCTCTGGGCACATGCTTCATATGTAGTTCATGCTTTTGGCTTTGAAGATTGTATGCAGGTTGGGCAGCAGGTTGGGCGTTAATCAATATTCATAACATGATAATGATTTGCCAGGCCCGGACCAGATTTGTCCTCCATTGCTTTGGGAAACGAGAAATGCAATTGCTTTGCCACTTGCGAGGATCTTTGCATCCTTGCTCTCCACTGGAGTCGTACTTGAGGACTGGAGAGAGGCAAATGTAATTCCTCTCTTCAAGAAAGGAAATAGGGAAATCCCCGGCAATTACAGACCAGTAAGTCTCACGTCTGTCGTCTGCAAGGTGTTAGAAAGGATTCTGAGGGATAGGATTTATGACCATCTGGAAGAGCATGGCTTGATTAAATGCAGTCAACACGGCTTTGAGGGGGGCAGGTCATGCCTCACAAACCTTATCAAGTTCATTGAGGATGTCACTAGAAAAGTTGATGAGGGTTGAGCTGTGGATGTGGTGTATATGGACTTCAGCAAGGCATTTGATAAGGTTCCCCATGGTAGGCTCATTCAGAAGGTCAGGAGGAATGGGATACAGGGAACTTAGCTGTCTGGATACAGAATTGGCTGGCCAACAGAAGGCAGCGAGTGGTAGTAGAAGGAAAATATTCTGCCTGGAAGTCAGTGGTGAGTGGTGTTCCACAGGGCTCTGTCCTTGGGCCTCTACTGTTTGTAATTTTTATTAATGACTTGGATGAGGGGATTGAAGGATGGGTCAGCAAGTTTGCAGACGACACAAAGGTCGGAGGTGTCGTTGACAGTGTAGAGGGCTGTTGTAGGCTGCAGCGGGACATTGACAGGATGCAGAGATGGGCTGAGAGGTGGCAGATGGAGTTCAACCTGGATAAATGCGAGGTGATGCATTTTGGAAGGTCGAATTTGAAAGCTGAGTACAGGATTAAGGATAGGATTCTTGGCAGTGTGGAGGAACAGAGGGATCTTGGTGTGCAGATACATAGATCCCTTAAAATGGCCACCCAAGTGGACAGGGGTGTTAAGAAAGCATATGGTGTTTTGGCTTTCAGTAGCAGGGGGATTGAGTTTAAGGGTCGTGAGATCTTGTTGCAGCTCTATAAAACTTTGGTTAGACCGCACTTGGAAGACTGCGTCCAGTTCTGGTCGCCCTATTATAGGAAAGATGTGGATGCTTTGGAGAGGGTTCAGAGGAGGTTTACCAGGATGCTGCCTGGACTGGAGGGCTTATCTTATGAAGAGAGGTTGACTGAGCTCGGATTTTTTTCATTGGAGAAAAGGAGGAGGAGAGGGGACCTAATTGAGGTATACAAGATAATGAGAGGCATAGATAGAATTGATAGCCAGAGACTATTTCCCAGGGCAGAAATGGCTAGCACGAGGGGTCATAGTTTTAAGCTGGTTGGTGGAAAGTATAGAGGGGATGTCAGAGGCAGGTTCTTTACGCAGAGAGCTGTGAGAGCATGGAATGCGTTGCCAGCAGCAGTTGTGGAAGCAAGGTCATTGGGGTCATTTAAGAGACTGCTGGACATGCGTATGGTCACAAATTTGAGGGTGCACACATGAGGATCAATGGTCGGCACAACATTGTGGGCTGAAGGGCCTGTTCTGTGCTGTACTGTTCTATGTTCTATGATTCAAAACAGGTTCCTGACGAATGATGGCAGGAAACTGGCCCACCCTGAAAGTTCTGAGAACTTAATAACAAAACTTTTACTCAAAGTTGGGAAACTGGAGTTTTTCTTCTTGCTGATGTTAAGATCATCCTCACCCTGTTAAAAGCCTCTGCGTGAGCCTGGAAAATCCTGTGCCCATCTCTAGAAATTGTGTTCCTTTGCAACAGGTCAGTTCCCACTGGAGAAACATGAGAAGGAATGCTGGAAATTTATAAGCCCATGGTGCTAGGGGTGAGGTACTACCATGATAGAGGATCGGCTGACTGGCAGAAGGCGGACAGTGGGGATAAAGGGGTCTTTATCAGGATGGCAGCCAGTGACTAGCGGAGTTCCACAAGAATCAGTGTCAAGACCACAACTATTCACATTATACATTAATGATCTGGTTAAAGGAATTGGGGGCATTGTTGTTAAGTTGCAGATGACACAAAGGTGGAGGGACAGGTAGTGTTGAGGGAGTTGGGAGGTGGGGAGGCTGCAGAAGGACTTGGACAGGCTGGGAGAGTGGGCAAAGAAGTGTCAGAAGGAGTAAAAAGTGGGGAGAATATGAGGTTATGCACTTTGGTGGGAAGAATAAAGGTGTAGACTGTTTTCTAAATGGGGAAGGGTTTTGGAAATCTGATGCACAATGTGACTTCAGAGTCCTGGTTCAGGATTCTCTTAAGGTTAACATGCAGGGTCAGTCGGCACTTAGGAAGAGAAATGCAATGTTGGTGTTCATTTAAAGACATCCTTCTTTAGATCTGATTGAAACTTGCAGAATACTGACAGACCTGGATAGACTGGGTACGGGTCCACTAGTCGGGGAGACTAGGATCCAAGAGCACAGCCTCTGAGTGAAGGAACGATTCTTTAGAACTGAGGAGAGGAGGATTTTCTTCAGCCAGAGGCTGGTGAATTTTGTGGAATTTATAGCTGCAGAGGGCTGTGGAGGCCAGGTCACTGAATGTATTTAAGAGTGTATTGAGTAGACTCGATCCGAGTAGCCTAATTCTGCTCCTATATCCTACTGGCGGATCGAGCTGAACTTTGGCAGATATCAGTCTGTCCCTCGGGCCTCTGTTGGTGCAGTCACCACAGGAACTGTGAAGGCCCTGATCAACTTTCTGAATTGTCAGGGAAGATGCACAGGCTGGTGCAATGGGGCTCCAGCAAATCGCTCCCAGAATGTTTGTGAATTTAGGACATAGAACATAGAACATTACAGCATAGTACAGGCCCTTCGGCCCTCGATGATGTGCCGACCTGCCATGCCGACCTGAAGCCCATCTAACCTACACTATTCCACCAAAAGAAAATGCAACGGAATTTCTAGACCACTCCTTCCCCCCCCGGCAATGACTTCATGAGGCACTAATCCGTATTAAATAAGGAATAACATGCAACGAAGAGTATCATCCCACTGCACTGTGAAAAGTCATTTTGTATACAGCAACAAGGATCTCATTTTCACTTCTTTACCTAACTGTAGAGCTACATTGCCTTTGGCCGTAGTTTGTTCACTTGATTTTCGGCTGCGTCCGCTCGCTCCTCCGCATTTTGCAGCTCATACCGGATTTTCCGGAACTTTGAGAGGTTGATGTTGGCCTGTTCCTCCTGGAATCAGAAACATCACTCAGGTCACCTGGTAATATCCTCGCGTTTATCAGCTGTCCAGCTTACCATTAGCCGGTTGTTTTCGCTACAGTTGGGACTCAATTACTAGGGGTCATGAGCTCAAAGTGAGAGGAGGAAAGTTTAAGGGAGATATGCGTGGAAAGTTCTTTACACAGAGGGTGGTGGGCGCCTGGAACACGTTGCCAGCGGAGGTGGTAGACGCAGACACGTTAGCGTCTTTTAAGACATATTTGGACAGGTACATGGATGGGCAGGGAGCAAATGGACACAGACGGTTAGAAAATAGATGACAGGTTCGACAGAGGACCTTGATCGGCGCAGGCTTGGAGGGCCGAAGGGCCTGTTCCTGTGCTGTAGGTTTCTTTGTTTCTTTGTCCATGCCTGTGCAGCCACACTGAACAGAATATGTTCACACACCATTTAACACTCACAGAGATTAACACCTCGCTGAACATGTCTCATTAAACATCACCCTGCACCTACATGTAATCTGTAAACCTAAAGCAGCGAGGCATCTTCTGGCACAGTGGGAGTGTCCCTTCCCCTAAGCCAGGAGGGCCATCTGGCCCAGAGGCGTGCCATAACACCCCTGAGCTGGTTTATTAGCAAAATATCTACATCTACGCAGACTGGGACTACTTAGGGCATGTAGTCTTATTTACATTCTCAGACTGTACCATATTAAGGAAGTTTCTTCCTCACATTAACAGGTGTAATATCCTTGCTATAACCTGTTATAATGTGTTTATGACCTGCTACTAGGAGAAAATGGGACGGCAAAACAACTCACTGAGCTATACACCCACTCAATGCCTGATCAACCTGTACCTAACAGTGGACAGTTGGCTGCTCAGCCTGGCTTGAATACTGACTGAGCAATACTCACTCACTGCCCAGTAACCTTTAGGATAATAACAGGTAATTCGCTGGCTGCTAGTCCCTTAGTGACTGCAACAAATATTATTTATTACATAATAATTCCTCGAGTAATGCAGAGTAAACATTACTTAATGCCCAGTAACTCTTCGAATAACTGAACGAATTAAGACCAAATTCTATCTGACATTGACCTAGGCACTGCAAGGGACAATGGCAGAAACAGTCCTGTTGACCCTGCAAAGCCCTCCTCACTAACATCTGGGGTTAGTGCCAACATTGGGAGAGCTGTCTCACAGACTAGTCAACAACAGCCTGACACAGTCATATTCACACAATCATACCGTACAGACAATAAATGCAAGGTGATGCATTTTGGAAGGTCGAATTTGAAAGCTGAGTACAGGATTAAGGATAGGATTCTTGGCAGCGTGAAGGAACAGAGGGATCTTGGTGTGCAGATACATAGATCCCTTAAAATGGCCACCCAAGTGGACAGGGTTGTTAAGAAAGCATATGGTGTTTTGGCTTTCATTAACAGGGGGATTGAGTTTAAGAGTCGTGAGATCTTGTTGCAGCTCTTTCAAACTTTGGTTAGACCGCACTTGGAAGACTGCGTCCAGTGCTGGTCGCCCTATTATAGGAAAGACGTGGATGCTTTGGAGCGGGTTCAGAGGAGGTTTACCAGGATGCTGCCTGGACTGGAGGGCTTATCTTATGAAGAGAGGTTGACTGAGCTCGGACTTTTTTCATTGGAGAAAAGGAGGAGGAGAGGGGACCTAATTGAGGTATACAAGATAATGAGAGGCATAGATAGAGTTGATAGCCAGAGACTATTTCCCAGGGCAGAAATGGCTAGCACGAGGGGTCATAGTTTTAAGCTGGTTGGTGGAAAGTATAGAGGGGATGTCAGAGGTGGGTTCTTTACACAGAGAGTTGTGAGAGCATGGAATGCGTTGCCAGCAGCAGTTGTGGAAGCAAGGTCATTGGGGTCATTTAAGAGACTGCTGGACATGCATATGGTCACAGAAATTTGAGGGTGCATACATGAGGATCAATGGTCGGCACAACATTGTGGGCTGAAGGGCCTGTTCTGTGCTGTACTGTTCTATGTTCTATGTTCTAGACAATGTCCCAGACACCACTAACACCATCCCTGGATATGTCCTGTCCCACTGGCAGGACAGACGCAGCAGAGGGGTTGGACAGCGGTATATAGTCAGGAGAAAGTTGCCCTGGGAGTCCTCAACATTGACTATGGACCCCATGAAGTCTCATGGCTTCAGTTTAAACATGGGCAAGGAAACGTCCTGCTGATTCCCACATACTGTCGTCCTTAAGCTGATGAATCAGTATTCCTCAATGTTGAACAACACTTAGAGGAAGCACTGAGGGTGGCAGGGGCACAAAATGTCCTCTGGGTGGGGGATTTCAATGTCCACCACCAACAGTGGCTCGGCAGCAGTATTACTGATCGAGCAGGTCGGGTCTTAAAGGACAGAGCTGCTAGACTGGATCTGCAGCAGGGGGTGGGGGAACCAACAAGAGGGAGAAACATACTTATCACTATCCTTACCAATCTGCCGGCTGCAGATGTATCTGCCCATGACAATAGCGGTAAGAGAGACCATCGCACAGACCTTGTGGAGACGAACTCCTGCCTTCACATTGAGAACAACCTCCATCATGTTGTGTGGCATTAAGACCGTGCTAAATAGGACAGACTTCGTACAGATCTAGCCATTCGAGACTGAGCTTCCATGAGGCGCTGTGGGCCATCAACAGCAGAACTGTACTCCAGCACAATCTGTAACCTCATGGCCCGGCATATCCCCCACTCAACCATTACCATCAAGCCAGGGGGTCAACCCTGGTTCAATGGAGAGTGCAGGAGGGCAAGCCAAGAGCAGCACCAGCCATACCTGAAGATGACATATCAACCGGGTGAAGCCACCAGACAGGACTACTTGCAAGCGATCCCACAACCAAAGGATCAGATCTAAGTTCTGCAGCCCTGCCATATCCAGTCGTGAAGAATTAACCAACTCACTGCAGGAGGAGGCAGCTCCACAATATCCCCATTCTCAATGATGGAACAGCCCAGCACATCAGTGCAAAAGATAAGGCTGAAGCATTCACAGCAATCTTCAGCCAGAAAGTGCCGAGTGGATGATCCATCTTGGCCTCCTCCAGTAGACCCGTGCATTACAGATACCATCTTTAGCCCATTCGATTCACTGCATGTGATATCAGGAAATGGTTGTAGACACTGGATACTGCAAAGGCTATGGGCCCTGACAACATTCCCGCAATAGTACTGAAGGCTTGTGCTCCAGAACTTGCCGCTCCCCGAGCCAAGCTGTTCCAGCACAGTTACAACACTGGGATCTACCGGACAATATGGAAAATTGCCCAAGTATGTCCTGTACACAAAAAGCAGGACAATTCCAACCCGGCCAATTCCCGTCCCATCAGTCTCCTCTCGACCATCAGTAAAGTGACGGAACGAGTCAGTAACAGTGCTATCAAGCAGCACCTGCTCAGCAATAACCTGCTCAGTGACGCCCAGTTTGGGTTCCACCAGGGCCACTCAGCTCCTTCATTGTTGCAGGTTTAGGACCCCTCAGCTAATGCAGAGTGAAGATTACTCACTGCCCAGTTACTCTATGAGTAATGCAGAGTGAAAGTTACTCCCTGCCCAGTTACTCCATGAGTAATGCAGAGTGAAGGCTACTCACTGCCTGCTCCGTTTGCTGCTTGTAAGTTTTCATCCTCAGCTGCATTTGGTCAATCACTTCCTGTAGCCTTTTTAAATTCTTTTGATCTTCTTCAGTCTGTTTAAAAAAAAGGGGGAACTGTGTGAAAAACCAGAATGACTTGGAAAAACATCACCAGATCATCGTTGTTTTTGCTCTGACAGTCCTGCGAGTTTATTGGTGATGTCCTTTGGGTGGTCAGGGTCACTCTCTGACAGTGGGGCTATGCAGGTTGTCTTGATGCTGAAGATAAGGTCACAAGAAATTAGGTTCAATAATTCATCTTCTTGATGACAAACGGGATACAAGAAAGCACTGAAGAGCTACATGAAAAATAATTCAAAAGTCTTTTATAACTATCTTATTAGCAGGAAGGTGAAGTGTGCCCAAAAGCGCAATTTATACATGGAGGCAGATTCCTAGTGTGAACTTTGCTTGTGTTTTTATCGCGGTGAAAATGAAGTGGTTGAGACACTGAATTGGCCAAAATTTGACCAAGGGGAGGTCTTGAAGAGACTGATTTTCAGACGAAAGTCTTCGGAGAATACCGAGAGAAATATGGATGGCAATAGCAGAGATTCCGGGCGTAATCTTCCAGTCCTCCTCAAACCCAGGGCTAGTGCCAGAGGACCGGACAACGGCAAATGTTCCACCCGTGTTCAAGAAAATGGTGTGAGGATAAGTACAGCAACCGACAGCTGGCCAGTTTAATCTCGGTGGTGCGGAATCTTCTAGAAAGTGCGGAGTTGTAGATAGGGAGGAACGTCGTTGAAGGATGCAGCAGGATATAGATGAATTGGAAAGTTGGGCAGAGACACAGAGGTGGAGTGGGTAAGAGTGAGCTGATGCATTTTGGGAGGTGGAATGCAACAGGAAAGTGGACAGTAAATGGCAGGGCCCGTATAGGGACGCCAATATACAGAGGGATCTTGGGTAAAATGTCCATAGCTCCCTGAAAGTGGCAACACAAGTGGCTAAGGTGGTAGAGAAGGCCTTCAGTGTGCACCTCTTCATTGGGTGGGGCATTATGTATAGAAACTGACAAGATGAGTTGTAGCTGTAATTAGGGCACATTCAGAATGAGTATCGTGTCCAACTCTCTCTGCACACCGTAGGAAGAATGTGAAGGCTTTAGAGAGGCTGCAAAAGAGATTTACCGGGATTGGAGTGTATTAGCAAAAAGAAGGGACTGGAATGCCAGCCTTCCTGCTCCTCTGATGCTGCTTGGCCTGCTGTGTTCATCCAGCTCCACACCTTGTTATCTATATTGGATAAACAGATTGTTTCTGCGAGCGTGTTGGGCTGGTACAGGCGTGACTGGTAGAAGTGTATAAAATTATATATAGGCACGGATAGGGTGGATAGTCAGAGACTTTTTCCCAGAGTGGAAATGCCAAATACTTGGGAGCAAAGATTTAAGGTGAGAGGGGGAAAAGTACATGTCAGAGGAGATAGTAGGAATGGCAGATGCTGGAGAATCTGAGATAACAAGGTGTAGAGGTGGATGAACACAGCAGGCCAAGCAGCGTCAGAGGAGCAGAAAAGCTGATGTTTCGGGCCTGGACCCTTCTTCAGAAATGGGGGAGACTCCCGACCTGAAGCATCAAGCTTTCCTGCTCCTCTGATGCTGCTTGGCCTGCTGTGTTCATCCAGCCCCACACCGTGTTATCTGAGATGTCTGAGGAAGTTTTTTTTACCCAAAGGACGGTAGGTGCCCGGAACATGCTGCTAGAGGAGGTGATAGTGATGTTTAAGGGTCATTTAGACAGGCACATGAACAGCAGGGAATAGAGGGACATAGACCGTGTGCAGGCAGATGGGGTTAGTTCAGAATGGCAACAAGGCCAGCACAGACATGATGGGCTGAAGGGCCTGTTCTAAGTTGTAAATGACAACCTGGGACAAGATCATCAACATGGATGAAGTTTCGATTAAGCAAAGCCAGCACTGCCTGGTTAATGACAAATTGTGCTTAAGGAGGTTGCTGGAGTTTTCTGAAGCAGCTGGAGCATTGGCTGATTAATATGCTGTTCTCGGGGCATTGCGTTGTGTCTTGTGGATACAGTGCAGACAGTTACCTGGAAGTTGAGTTCTTTCACACAGCGTTCCTGCTTCTTTATCCCTCTTTGTAAGTCAGCGTTCTTCTTCTTTTCAATGTAAATTTCCTCCTCCAACTCTCGGTTCTGCAGTTTGAGAAAACATGCCCACGTTTTATTTCAAGGCAGCTCATTCCACTGAAAGGTGGAAATCTCAGACTTTAGCTGTGGAGTGTGAGGTTTCTTCCGAGTGGAAACATCACGTTTGTATTTCATACAATGAGGGTGACGCTGTGCACAATTTACTAATGCCAAGGCTGTGCCAACGCTATCATCCCCATCCGGCCTAGTGGAGGATGAGCATTTTTTATGAAAACCCACTGTTTGGGGCAGTGAATGTATGTAAATATAGTAGGTGCCCAGTGGTTTTTCTGTGTGTACTCTCCTACTTGTCAATCCTCCCAAAATGCATCAAGTCTGGCTTCTCAGGAGTAATTCCATTGGCCGCTGAGAGCTCATTTCATCAGCCTGTGTATATTGCCGTGTATTATGAGGCTTTCCTCCTCAGTACTTGCGAACTTTAGGGGGTGGATGAACTGACCATAACTCATACATTCAGGTCAAGATCATTAATGTACATGACAAGCATAGGGGACCCACTAAAACTTCGGGCACATCACTAGACAGGCTTTCACTTACTGAAACACCCTTCGACCATCACCCTCTGCTTTTCTGCCACTCGGTCCAATTTGGTTCCAATTTGTCGTAGATCCCATGAGCTCTTAGCTTCTTAACCAGTTTGTCACGTGAGACTTTGTCAAAAGCCTTACTGAATTCCATGTAGACTACATTAACCACATTACTCTCATCTACACACCTAATCACCTCCTCAAACAATTCAATCAAATTTGTTAGACATGACCTTTCCCTTTCAAAGCCATGTCGACTATCCTTGATTACTCCATGTCTTCCAAGCGCTGATTAATTCTGTCCTCAGTTTTTTCTAGGCTCACTGGATTTCTGATTTACTCTATCTCCCTTCTTGAGTGATGGTAACACTTTGGCCACTCTCCAATCCTCTGGAAACCTCCCGAAGCCAGAGAGGGTTTGAAAATTAAAGTCAGAACCCCTGCAATTTCGTCCCACGTGTCTCACAGGAGCTTGGGATTCACCTCATCTGGGCCTGGGCACTTTCTAGTTCATTAAAACCACTAATCCCCCCTCCCCCTCAATGCTAATGTATTCAGGTATGTTACAGTCTCTGTTCTGTTTTCTGTATGTACAATGTCCCTCTCTATAGTGAACAGAGATGCAAAATACTCATTTATACTATCAGCTGTGCCCTCCACTACACCCACATTGCCACTTTGGTCCCTAATGGGCCCTATTTGTTCCTCAGTTATTCTCTTGCGATACATATACAACCCCTTTGGATTTTCATACATTTTACTCATTACTATTTTTTCACAGCTCCTCTTCGCTCTTCAAATCTCCTCTTAAAATAATCCCCCATACCTTCAATACTCCTCTCGGGCTTAGTCATAGAGATCTACAGCACAGAAAAAGGCTCTTCACCCATTGAGTCTGTGCTGGCCAAAAATAACCTGCGAATAATTCTAATGCCATCTTCCAGGGCTTGGCCCATAACCTCACATGCCTTGGTATGGCAACTGTTCACCTAAATACTTCTTAAATGTTATGGGGGGTTTCTGCCTCTAGCAGCCTTACAGGCCGCTATCCACCTCCCTCTGGGTATAAAAGATTTTCCTCTCGTCCCGTCTAAAACTTCTGCCCCTTAACGCAAATAGGTACCCCACTTCCCTGGTCATTGATCCCTCCACCAAGAGGAAAGTTTCATTCCTATCTGTCCTGTTTATGCCCCTCTGTAACTGTAAACACCTCGGCCATGACCCCCCCTCTTAAATTCCTCTGCTGCCAGATTTTCCAAGCTCTCTGTATCTACCATAATTTTCACTTTTATTCCTTATCCAATCCTGTATGTTCCTTGAGTTCTGGGGTTCTCGGGAATTTTGGGTCACAACCTTCACCTTTGCAGGAACATGCTGGCCCTCACTTTCACTCCCACTGACTCCGATATATTCCTGGAAAGACTCCTCATTGGTCTGCTCAGCTTTTGACACTCCAAGCCCCTTGCAATGAAGGGCAACACACCACTGCCTTTCCTAATTACAGGCTGTACCTGAGAACTAAATGTTTAAGATTCATGTAGGAGGGTCTGTTTGCCAATTCAGGGCTTATAAGCCACAATGTACAACGGTGACCTGGTTTCCATGGATAATTTATGATAGGGACATAGTTTCCATGGATACTATACAACGGGAGCCTGGTTTCCATGGACAATTTATGATAGGGGCCTGGTTTCCGTGGATACTGTACAATAGAGGGCCTGGTTTCCATGGATACTATACAATGGGAGCCTGGTTTCCATTGGCATTGTACAATGGGGGCTTAGTTTCTACTGACACCACGATGGCGGCCCAGTTTCCATGGGTACTGTGTGATAGCGGACCTGGTTCCAATGGACTCTTTGCAATGGGAACCTGGTTTCCATGGATACTGTACGATGGGGGGGGGTCTGGTTTCCATGGATACTGTACAGTGTTGGTTACCCAGCTCACCCGAGCCTCCATCTTGTGCAGCTGTTTCTTGATGCTCTTCAGTGCCCCCATCTCAGCATCATCCAGCTGTTCCTGCAAGTCTTTGATGGTCAGTTCCAGGCTCTTCTTGGCCAGTTGCAGGCTGGAGTTGATATCCTGTTCTTTCTTTAACTTCTCGGTCACTGCTGTTACCTGGACAATGAGAAACACTTGCAGTCAGCGCACCCCAGACTGTCCATCTCACTAAGCTGAGAGTTTATACAAAACATTTCCATCGATGCCAAACTGCTCGAAGGTGCCAGGAGTCCCAAGTGCCACCCAGTATTTCTTATTGTCTTATTTCTTATCTTCATTTCGGTCCCAGGAGAGTGGAGACTTCACTAGGTAAGGTCAAAGGTCAGTTCTTGGTGCAATTGTATTGGATAGCCCTTTGGACTGGGTGGCCCTGAGGATGTGGATGGTTGTGGGTAAGGTGCAAGGATAGTTTTGGCCGTTAGGATGGTGCTAGAATGGTGCTAAAGATTGTCTATGAAAAGTCCTTTGGGACTCTCTATCATGTTAACACCTGTCATGATCTGCCAAGAATTGTCCAATAATGGATGGGGAGTGCTCTTCTCAATAGGTT
Source organism: Stegostoma tigrinum (assembly GCF_030684315.1). Lineage (NCBI taxonomy): Eukaryota > Metazoa > Chordata > Chondrichthyes > Orectolobiformes > Stegostomatidae > Stegostoma > Stegostoma tigrinum. The sequence continues at coordinate 155,616,926 of NC_081355.1, forward strand.
TTAGACAGCAATGTAGAAATGGAAGTAATAAATTTATATTTATTGTCCATTATGCATGGGTAATTGCAGAGACTCAGTGAGTTGGCATAGTTGGTGAAGGGGAAAATTGGTGGATGAAAGTACCCACTGAGTTGGCATAAGTGTATGAGTGGCCACAGGGGATTAGCTAAAGATGACTGGCTTGCATGGATGGCATCAGTGTGAGTATGAGGTGTTTGTGGGGTGAAGGAAAGTGAGGAAGGTGTTTGGAGAGATAGGATAGTCCTTTACACTCGCGCCCTGGAGTGATTTGGTGAAGGTAAGGCACCCGATGGGATTGTGAACAGTCCTGCTGTGTTTATAAAGTGTTTAAGCTCACTGAGGTCAAGAAACTGAAAAGACTGTTTGGAAAGTTTAAAGGAAAGCAATGCTTAGTATTTCAGAGAGACTGATGGTGTAAAATTATTCTAGGGTTTATGTTGAATGACTAATTTACTATCAATGTTGCAATGAGGTGCCTTTTCATACATCGCATCAGCTGTTCCTCTGGGATAGTTTGCTTTTGTACAAATTTATTTTCTGTTAGGATGCTTCATTGATGCAAAATCATTCAGTGCATTGAAATCGCTTCAACTAATCCCTAATGAAAACAAACATTTCACTCAGCTGCTTAATTCCTTCTGTCAACAAGTATTTCCATCCAATAAACCGTGTGGGCTCAACTTCCATCACAGGATGATGTTACCATGAAGAACTCTCCTTCACAACCATTCCCCTCATCTGAGGCGCAGTAAACCTCAGGCTAAATACTATCATCGTCTCTCTCTCTCTAATGAGAGAGCAGCCCCATGGTCTGGTCAGACCAGGGCCACTTGACATGAGTTGGCGCTGAATTGACACAGGAGCTAAAAGAGACTTTGGGAATGATCGGGGGCTTAGGGAGTACGGGGGGAGATGCAGATTGAGTCCAGGGGGACCAAGGCCAACATGGACAGGCAGCGAGAGTGATAGGGTGAGAGCAGGAACAATGTCATCTGTTTCAAACCTCGTTTTTAAACTTTGAGCAGAGCATCGGAACTCTGGATCAGTCTTTCAGCCCAGGCCTCCTGAGGAAATGTGACAGCTTCTTTGCTCTTCCGGGATTTCCCTGTGCGATTCCAAATCCTGCCCTGACCAACTCAGACTGAGGCTCCGAGAGTGCGGGCAGCCAGTGTTAAAGCCTTGGGCCACAAACAGGTGGATCTGAGGATCTTTGGTGAATTTCTGCATCTTGTAGATGGTACACGCTGCTGCTACTGAGCGTCAGTGGTAGGGGGAGTGAATGCTGTGGATGTGGTGCCAATCAAGCAACTGCTTTGTCCTGGATGGTGTCAGGCTTCTTGAGTGTTGTTGGGGCTGCACCCATCCAGGCAACTGGGGAGTATCCCATCACACTCCTGCCTTGTGGCTTGTAGATGATGGACAGGCTTTGAGAAGTCAGGAGGTGAGTTACTCGCTGCAGTATTCCCACCTTCTGGCCTGCTCTTGTAGTCACTGCGTTAATGTGGTGGGTCCAGCTGAGTTTCTGGTCAATGGTAACCCCCAGGATGTTGATAGTGGGGGATTCAGTGACGGTAACACCATTGAATATCAGGCTGTGGTGGTTAGATTGTCTCTTATTGGTGTTGGTCATAGCCTGGCATTTGTGTGGTGCGAATATCACTTGCCATTTTTCAGCCCAGTTTCAACGTTAGTCGGGTTCTTACAGGGAATGGAGTTTGTGGAACTGGGACTATAACACAGGATTAGGGACGGTGACAGGTAGGGATCAAGCAGAAAGGGAATTCATTTTAAAAAAACTGTAATTAGATAAAATCAAAAACTGCAGATGCTGGAAATCTGAAATAAAAACGGAAAGTGCTGGAGAAACTCAGCAGGTCTGGCAGCATCTGTAGAGAGAGAAAGCAGACTTAACGTCTTGAGCTCTATGTCAGAACCCTGCACTGCACTCACCTCGTTTCTGGCCTTTCGGCAGCTCTCAGCCTCGACACGGAATTCTTGCACTAATTTCTCAACTTGTTGATTCAGTTGCTCGATGTCATATTCATATTTCTTCTTCAGATTTATAAGATTTATGTTCTGAAGGTGGGAAAGGAAACAGCATGAGTTTACCATCTAATCACACGCTTATTGCAGTGCAGAGGAGGGCATTCAGCCCATCATTTCTGGTAACTAGCCTGGTTTTATTATCTAGTGCCAGTCTCCCACCTTTTCCCTGCACACATTTCTATCCAAATAACCATCCAATGCACGTCTAGCGTCCCTCAACCGAACCTGCCCCCACCATATTTCCAGGCAGTGTCCCTCCAAACCGATGTCCTTATTAATACACCTGAGGACACTGTATGCTTTATTGCCTGTTTTCTCCACTTGCCATGCTACCTTCAATGATCTGTGCGCAGCCTTAGAGTAAAGGAAGACCCTTTAGAACGGAGATAACGAGAAGCTTCTTCAGCCAGAGAGTGGTGAAACTATGGAATTCACTGCCACAGAAGACTGTGGGGACCAGGTCATTGAGTAGATTCAGGACTGAGATAGATAGGTTCTTGATTATCAACAGTTATGGGGTGAAAATGAGAGAATGGGGTTGAGGAGCTTATCAGCTATGACTGAATGGTGTAGCAGATTCGATGGGCTGAATGGCCTAATTTATGCTCCTGTGTCTTATGGTCTTAAAACCCCAGGCCGTTCTAGCTGCTGTACCACCATTAGAATTGCTCCCACTATTTTATACTGAAGTTTAGTCTTCTTCTGACCTCACCCTTCAGCAGTGACCTTCACATACTCAGGAGGTCCCAAACCACATTCCAGTGAAGTTGTAATTGAAGTAAAGGTGGCACCTAGGTCACACATAGCAAGATCCCGACTACAACAACTATTGGGCTATCTGTTTCTGGTGAGGTTTGTTAAGGGATGAGGACAGACCAGGAAAGAATATCTGTTATGTGGTCCCTCAGCATTGTTCTGCAGGATTAGACTTGGCCTGGTGTTCACATCCTGTGGTGTGACCTGAACTCTCACTGGCCTGACTCAGAGACAAGAGACTGACCCCGAGTGAGTATGATCTCAGGAAGTCACTCCATCTTTGAAAGATTCATAGAGCTCTACAGCACAGAAACAGACCCTTGGACGGCACGGTGGCTCAGCGGTTAGCAGTGCTGCCTCACAGTGCCAGGGACCCGGGTTCAATTCTACCCTCGGGCGTCTGGCTGTGTGGAGTTTGCACGTTCTCCCCGTTTCTGCGTGGGTTTCCTCCCACAGTCCAAAGATGTGCAGGTTAGGTGGGATTGGCCACGCTAAATTTCCCATCGTGTTCAGGGGTGTGTAGGTTAGGCGTATTAGCCATGGGAAATGTGGTATTACAGGGCAGGGGTAGAGGATGGATTTGGTTGGGAGGGTTGGTGTGTACTTGTTGGGCCAAATGGCCTGTCTCTACACTGTTGGGATTCTGTGATTCAGTCCAACTCGTCCATGCCGACCAGATATCCTAAATTAATCTTGTCCACTCTGCCAGCATTTTGCCCATTTCCCCTTTAGACCTTTCCCATTCACACACCCATCCAGTCACCTTTTAAATGTTATGTGGGGAGTGAAACGCTCAGAGCAGAGCGAGTGTGTTGTGGAGTGCTCAAAGCGATTGCTGCTGTGGGAAGGACACAATACCTGCTCTTTGAGAACTGACACTATATTGGAAGATAATAAAATGTGAGGCTGGATGAACACAGCAGGCCAAGCAGCATCTCAGGAGCGCAAAAGCTGACGTTTCGGGCCTAGACCCTTCATCAGAGAGGGGGATGGGGTGAGGGAACTGGAATAAATAGGGAGAGAGGGGGAGGCGGACTGAAGATGGAGAGAGTTGCAATGGGAGAGAGATTCCCTGAGGTTGGTCCGGAGGGAGGAGGGTAACTTCTTCAGGTTAGGCATCCCTGGAAGAGGCTTCGCAGTGAGGTTAAAATAGTATCAGAGATAATGGGAACTGCAGACGCTGGAGATTCCAAAGATAATAAAATGTGAGGCTGGATGAACACAGCAGGCCAAGCAGCATCTCAGGAGCACAAAAGCTGACGTTTCGGGCCTCGACCCTTCATCAGAGATGCTGCTTGGCCTGCTGTGTTCATCCAGCCTCACATTTTATTATCTTGGATTCTCCAGCATCTGCAGTTCCCACTATCTCTGATACTATATTGGAAGAATAGTGTTATAATTCAGATGATGGATGGAATTCTGTAGGGATTGGTGTGTCCTCACGGACACTTCACGGTATCTTCACGGACTTGGATATTCTCCTCCTTCGATATGGATCAGTGGGGAAGTGTACAATGGCTTAGCAGGTTGACCATAGAGTTCCAATCCCTGTTTCTTTACAGAACCAAGCAGTCCTGGTGTGGGGCTTGAATTTCTGCCCCAGTGACAGCAGCATGAGCCACGGAGTCACAAACTCTCCATGTGTGCAGGGGCATGGGAATATTTCTGCTCTCAAAGGCAGCACATATCTTGCTAGAGTTACAACAGCTTCTGTCCCATTGATTCCCTTCATTCCCTGTTTTCCTCCTGGGATTTTGGGAATGATGAAACTCCAATTTTCTCTTTATCTAATGATCAAATCGCCCAATCCGCACAGGGCCGTTCGGCCCATCGAGCCTGCACCAACCCGCTGGTTCTCACCGCTGGCCAAAAAGACTCAGAGATCTCATGCTCAACAACTCGAACATGGAGACGATGAGATACCTGAGACAGAATCATTTCTGTTCTGTCACGCCCATCCTGCAGCTCCTGCTCTGCAGCCTTACAGTTGCGCTCCGCGGTTTCCAGTAGGTTCCGCACGGTCTCCATCTCAGCGCTCAGGGTGACCACACGGCGATTCGACGCACTCAGCTCCTCTTTCAGCCCCTCATTCAACAGAGAGCTAGACTCTAGCTGGGCCTGTAGATCCTGGCCAAAGAACAGAGTGAGACTGGTTGAAGCAGTGCTGTGGTTAACGGGGAGGGAGGGAGGGAATACTATTCACTCAGAGCACACAGGACAGCACACTACTCAGTGTGTCACATCTGGAACAGGGTCAGCCAATGCACCTCGGGGTATATGAGTTCCCTGATTGGGGCTGTTCATCGGGTCCGATCAGGGAGCCCTGGCTGACACAAAAGGACGAAGAATGTGTGGGATTTGGGGATCGGAATGCCTAACTCATTTTACAGACAGTGCCTATGCATTTATAAATAAATGGTAATTGGAGATGAATGTTGGCGTCTGAAGAGTTGCTTCACACTGAATTACACACCTTCCAGAACATCCCACCACTGCCCCCGACCCCCCAGACATGCCCGTGTCCCAGAGTGAAACAAACGTTTTGATGATATTGTTCAAAAATCTTACTGTTGTTATGTTGTCTCGCCACTGCTGTGTGCCATCACTATTTCCAGATCGTTTAATAAAAGGTAGTAGTTCATAAATTGTACAATGACAGGACGAGGCCATTCAGCCCACTCTGCCTGGGATAGGTCTTTGAAAGAGCTGCCCACTCTCAGCATAGAAGCAGGCCATTTGGCCCATCAGGCCCCAAGCTGGTCTTCATGCTGCACGTGAATCCTCCTCTTCATCTGAGCCCAGCAATATTTCTTCAACTGATTTCTTCCTTATTGAGTGATTGAGGCCAGGAGAGGAGCAGGGATGGAGCATTGAGGAGAGAACAAGAAGGAGTGAGGCAGTGCTGAGTACACAGAGTGAGTGTGAGAGTGAGGGAAGGTGAAATGCTCTCAGAGTAAGTGTAGGGAGGGATTTCCTCTGGTGAGCGTGAGTGTGAGTGAGTCAGTGTGAGGAGGGATTTCCCATGATGACTGTGAGTCAGTGTGAGGAAGGGTGTACCATGGTGAGTGTGAGTGAGTGTGAATGTCAGTGAGTCAGTGTGAATATGAGTGAGTGTGAATGTGAGTCAGTGTGAAGAGATATGTCCCATGGTGAGTGAGTGTGACTAAGAGTGAGTGTGTGAGTGAGTGTGTGTGTGTGTGTCAGTGAGTGAGTGTGAGTGAAAGTGAGCGTGAGAGTGAGTGTGAGTGAGTTTGAGCGTGTGTGTGAGTGAGTGTGACTCAATGTGATCGTGAGTGAGTCAGTGTGAATATGAGTGATTGTGAGTGTGAGAACGGATTTCCCATGGTGTGTGAGTGTGAGTAAGAGTGTGTGTGAGAGTGAGAGAGTGTGAGTGAGTCAGTATGAGTGTGGGTGAGCGTGAGTGAATGTGAATGTGAGTGAGTGTTGAGTGAGTTACTGTGAGGAGGGATGAGCCATGATGAGTGAGTGAGTGTGAGAGAGTGTGGTTGTGAATGTGAGGAGGGATTTCCCATGGTGAGTGACAGTGAGAGTGAGTGTGAGAGAGTATGAGTGCGAGTGTGAGGGGGGATTTCTCATGGTGAGTGACAGTGAGAGTGAGAGTGAGAGAGAGAGTGAGTGTGAGTGAGTGTGTAAGTGAGTGAGAGTGAGGAGGTTAGTGGGGAGAGGGTGAGTGTGAGTGAGAATGAGCGTGTGTGAGTGAGTGTGAGGAGGTTTGTGGGGGCAGGGTGAGTCGGTGTGAGGAGGCTCGTGGAGGGAGGGTGAGTGTAAGTGTGAGGAGGATAGTCGGGACAAGGGTGGTTTTGATTGAAAGCACACTCACCTTTGCCTGTGAGAGTAAGAGTGAGTGAGTGTGAGAGTGAGGAGGTTAGTGGGGGGGAGGGTGAGTGTGAGAGTGAGTGTGAGTGATTGTGATAGTGAGGAGGTAAGTGGGGGAAGGGTGAGTGTGAGTGTGAGGAGGACAGTGGGGGGGAGGGTGAGTGAGTGTAAGTGTGAGGAGGACAGTGGGGGGGAGGGTGAGTGTGAGAGTGAGTGTGAGTGTGAGGAGGACAGTGGGGGGGAGGGTGAGTGTGAGTGTGAGTGTGAGGAGGACAGTGGGGGGAGGGTGAGTGTGAGAGTGAGTGTGAGTGTGAGGAGGACAGTGGGGGGGGAGGGTGAGTGTGAGAGTGAGTGTGAGGAGGACAGTGGTGGGGAGGGTGAGTGTGAGAGTGAGTTTGAGGAGGACAGTGGGGGGGAGGGTTAGTGTGAGAGTGAGTGAGAGGAGGACAGTGGGGGGAGGGTGAGTGTGAGTGTGAGTGTGAGGAGGACAGTGGGGGGAAGGGTGAGTGTGTGAGTGAGTGAGTGTGAGTGTGAGGAGGACAGTGGGGGGGAGGGTGAGTGTGAGAGTGAGTGTGAGGAGGGCAGTGGGGGGGAGGGTGAGTGTGAGAGTGAGTGTGAGGAGGACAGTGGGGGGAGGGTATTCTGACTGAAAGCACACACTCACCTTTGCCTGTGAGAGTAAGTTGCGAACAGCTCTCTGAGCCTCGCTGCTCCTGCGAATCGCTTCGTTCATTTGCTGCTCCATCTCATTCAGGTCGTTTTCCATTTTCTTCTGTATTCGGAGAGTTTCACTTCTGCTCCTGATCTCGTTCTCCAGGTCCGCCTGCAGGATATCTACTGTGCGCTGCTGGGTCCGTCTGTAGGGACAATGGTTCTCCCCGTTAGGTGGAGGCATTGGGGGCTTTGATGATTAATTCCCATCACGGAGCAGGGAAAGCTTTGGGATCAGCCTGGCCAGAAACACAGCGTGCACAACGGATCTGGGGGCACTGTAAAACAAACATTGCGATGTCTAGTGATTGGAATGAGGTCAGCCAGAGGACCATATAGAATATGAGTTCTCTGATTGGGGCTGTCAATTGGGTCCAATCAGGGAGCCCTGGCTGACGATAATAAACAGGGATATCCATTATCCTGTTTACTCTGAGAGCGGGCACCGAGGGAGCTGGATCAGTGCCAAGGGCTTTCCATGCGTGAAAAAAAGGTGAATTGGTGACAGGATACCAGTCTCTGTGGAATTATCTCAGTGGCGGTGAGAGGAAAACGCACCCATATGCTTGTTTACGATAGTGGACCTTGAGTTGGGTTAAGCATTTCTGGCATCATGCTGTTTTTGGGAAGTTTGACTTGTTCGATTATGAACAATTATGAACATTATGAACAATTTGGACAGGGTAAACGTAGATATTCTGTTACCACAGGTTGGTACGTCATAACAAGGGTTCATGATTCCTAGATTGTCAGCAAGACAGCCAATCGAGCCCGGGTCCCTAGTGCTGTGAGGCTGCAGTGCTAACCACTAAGCCACTAATGCGTTGCCTGGGAGAGTGATGGAGTAGGGGCTTCCACAGGAAGCTTCGAGAGAGAGCTGGAAAGATATTTGAAAGCGATAAATTTGAGGGCTGTGGAGATAGGGCTGGAGGATGGAATTAGATATGTGGCTGTTTCAGGAGCCAGTACGGACATGACGGATCAAATGTGCTCGTTTTGTTCAGTAACAATCCACGATGCTGTGATCTTTGCCGTCCTCTAGTTTTGGCATCTTGTGCACCATGGCTTTGAACGGTTCACCACTATTGTACATGCCTTCAGGCTCCTGGGGCGCTAGCTCTGCATTCTCGTTCCTACATCTCCACCTCCTTCCTGCCTCTTGGATCTCTGACTTACATCTCCTCCTGGGCCTCAGGGTTCTAGTTTGTTTAATGGTGCTGCTATGATAGGGTTTGGGGGTGTGTAATTTCATTTTTACAGGTGTTATAAAGACGGAGGTTGTCGCTGGTAGGCATCCCAGTAATTGCTTCCTTGTTAGTAACATATCTGACTGGCTGAATGAAGCTCCCCAGGGTGTGGCCAGGGATGGCGGTCCAGATCCCTTGAGACATTGCTGCAGTAACAAATGCCTTTGCTTTCCCACTGTAAATGATGCAGGTTGTCCAGCTCCCCAGTGCACCTCCTCCCTCTTACCTCATGTTGGCCATCTCATCGTCCTTCTCCTTCAGCTTCCTCTCATTCTCACTCTGCAGCTGAGACAGTTCCATATGAAGACGGTTGCTCCTGTTCTCTGCAGTCTGCACCTCGTTCTAACGTGCAACAAGAAAGAAGCTGTGAGCGACCGTATGATAGGGAGATCCCAGAGAACACTGGGTTCATCTAAAAAACCCGCAGCAGTTCATCGATACTGAGGAAGGAGCAGGAAGTCCTGGCTGTCTCAACCCGTCCAGAGTCTTTGGCACCATTCAATTCTTTGCATTTTCAGAAAGGAGCTCAACTCCCTCTCTAACACCATGTAACTCCCAATGCTCCGCTCCCCCACAGTGTTGGTGCACAAGTAGACCATTTCATTCTTCAAGCCTCTTTGATCATAGAACATAGAACATAACAGCACAGTACAGGCCCTTCGGCCCTCGATGTTGTGCCGACCTGTCATACCGATCTCAAGCCCATCTAACCTACACTAATCCATGTACGTCCATATGCTTATCCAATGACGACTTAAATGTACCTAAAGTTGGCGAATCTACTACCGTTGCAGGCAAAGCGTTCCATTCCCTTACTACTCTCTGAGTAAAGAAACTACCTCTGACATCTGTCCTATATCTTTCACCCCTCAATTTAAAGCTATGCCCCCTCGTGCTCGCTATCACCATCCTAGGAAAAAGGCTCTCCCTATCCACCCGATCTAACCCCCTGATTATTTTATATGTTTCAATTAAGTCACCTCTCAACCTTCTTCTCTCTAACGAAAACAGCCTCAAGTCCCTCAGCCTTTCCTCATAAGACCTTACCTCCATTACAGCCAATCCACAATCAAGCTACCCACTGCACTGTGACCCCACACACTACCCACTGCCCCACACTCCCCACTGCTCCACACCCCCCACACTCCCCACTGCCCCACCCATCAATCTCCCCACTGCCCCACCACCCAATCTCCCCACTGCCCCACCCCAGTCACTTACAGTGCTGACCCAGTGGGAGGCTTTTTTTTACCTGTAGCTCTTCCAGGGCCACCTGGAGCTGAGCGTGTTCCTCTTGGAGCCGTTTCATTCCCTTGTCCATCTCATGCCTGTGACGCGTGGCCTCGCTGAGCTGCTCTGTTAGCGAGCTGATCTCCTCTGGTTCGGGAGAGAGCAAGTAGATTAAACAGTTGCGAAAATGACACGGTGTACAAGTCCATCTCAAAAGCTTTTTCTTTGGGAGAACCACTGGCCTTTTCCAACAAATATAAAACCATGAGCAGATTTGGTCCTTTTGGCTCATCGCTCTGCCTTCCAGTGAGATCCTGGTTGATCTGATCATCCTGAACTACACTTTGCTGCTGCTTCCCTGTAACCCTTAATCCCCATATTGGTTAAAAATCTATCTCAGACCTGGATACACTCAATTACATAGAAATCAGGAGCAGAAGTAGATCATTTAGACCTTTGGGCAAAACAAAGGACAGTTCTGAGGAAGGGCCCAAAACTTTAACTCTGTTTTCTCCTTCATATACGCTGCCAGACCTGCTGAGCTTTTCCTGCAACTTCTGTTTTTTGTTCCTGATTTACAGCATTTGCAGTTCTTTCGGTTTTCATTTAGCCCTTTGAGTCTGCTGTACCATTCAGTAAAATTATGGCAGATCCTCCACCTCAAAGCCAGATTCTCACTACATCCCGCGATGCCTTTAAAAGCTAAAAATTATTCTTTTCTTTTAATATACTCACACATCAGTGGTAAACAATTCCACAGCGTCACTACCTTTTGAGCGAAGAAATCTTTCCTCGTCTCAGTTCTAATTGATCTACCCCTGGTTCCAGACTCCCCACCCAGGGGGAAACATCCTCCCTGCATCTAGTCTGTCCAGCCCTGTGAGAATTGTATATATTTCAGTCAGATTCCCCCTCTCATCATTCTACGCTCTAGTGAATACAGACTCAGTCAAGCCAATGTCTCCTCACAGAACAGTCCTGCCACACTCCACTCCTGCTCCTCATTTCTCTGTTGATAAAAGTAAGGTCAGTGTTGAATCTTGCAAGAGAGAGAATTGGGGAGTTAATTCCAGATAAGAAAACGACAGCCATAAACGGTAAATATTTTACTTCAGTCTTCACTATAGAGGATTTAAAAAAAACCCAAGAGTAACTGCAGTCAAATGAAAATGGAAGTTTGGCCAAATTATAACCACGAGGGGAGCAGACTGAACAAACAGTGGGGCCACAGGTCAATAAGTCGCCAGGTTCTGATGGACTTCATCCAAGGATCTTCGTGGAGATTACTGAGGTGGAAGATGTGTTGGCGTTAGTTTGACAAGATTTATTCGATTCGGGAAAGGTTCCATCAGACTGGATTATGGGATAGCGGGGAACAGGGTCAGTATGGGCAGGCGATGGCCCACTAGTATTATCACTAGCCTGTTCATCTAAAGACCCAGACAATGTTCTGGGGACCGTCGCAGCAGTCGGTGGAATTTGAATTAAATATCTAGAATTAACAGTCTAATCGACAACTGTTGATTGTTGGGAAAAACTCATCTGGTTCACTAATGCCCTTTAGTGAAGGAAACTGCCATCCTTGCCTGGTCTGGCCTACTTGTGACTCCAGACCCACAGCAATGTGTTTGACTCTTAACTGCCCTCTGGGCAATAAATGCTGCCTGGCCAGCGACGTGCTCATCCCGTGAATGAGTAAAGAAAAAGATTGAAGTAGAGGATTAGCTGTGATCCAGTTGAATGACAGGGCAGGATCGAGGGGCTGAATGGCCTCAGGCTCTGATTCCCCATGCCCCCACGTCAGTACAGCGGGATGATATGGCTGCCTCTTACCCAGGTGGTGCTTGTTCTCTCTTTTCAGCGCCTCCCTCGAGTCAACCGATTCATCAAAGGCCACTTTAAGCTTCAGCAGTTGGGTGCTAATCTCCCTCCTTTCTCCCTGGGCTGCCTCCAGCTCTGCCTGCGACTGCTCCACTTTCACTCTCCACTCATTTAGGATCTTGTCAAAGTTTTGCTGCTTCCTCTCGAGAGCGACCGTGGCAGCGTGGGATCTCTCCAGCTCGGCGTTGAGGTCCCCCACCTCGGCCTGCAGCTGGTTCTTGGCCTTTTCCAAGGAAGCGCACTTGTTGCCAGCAGCCTCGGCCCTGTCCTCTGTTCCCTGAAGGCGGGAAGCTAGATTCTTCCTGAGAGAGGGTGGGAGAGGGATGGAAGTCACGGAAACGCAATGGGAGTCACACAGTCCCCACAACACAATGGGACGTCATTCACCCCTGGTTAATGGGGGCGGGGGGGAGTGCCGTCCTGATAAAGGGGCCCTCCATTGTTTGAGACATTAAACCAAGGCCCCCAGCTCCCCTCCCACAGCACTTTATGGACCCCGCGCTTGAAACAGGCACCCTCAGAGTCAGGTCAGTGCCGGATTTGGGATTTTCCCAGATGTTGGATGACCCACCACAGGACTGGAGGGTGGACACAGTCTCTCAGCTGTCGTTCGGTGAGAGACATAGACCACATGAGCGGAGGCAGGCCATTCAGTCCTTTGAGTTTTCTGCACACCATTCAATATGATCATGGCTGGTCAGCGGAGTCCCCCTGTTATCCCCCCGCACACCCCCCCTCCCACCCCCACCACCCCATACCCTTTCTTCTCTTTAGCCCAAAGAACTGTATCAAACTCCTTCTTGAAAACATTCAATGTTTCATCCTCAACCACTTCCTGTGGCAGAGAATTCCACAGGCTCCCCACCCCCTGGGGTAAGAAATGCGTCCTCATCTCAGTCCTCAATGGTCTACGCTATATCCTTAGAGTGGGACCTCTGGTTTGCTCTGTCTAATCGTACAGCCATACAGCATGGAAACAGGCCTTTCGGCCTAACCAGTCCATGCTGACCATGTTTCCAAACTAAACTAGCCCCACCTGTCAGCATCTGGTCTATATTCCTCACAATCCTTTCTATTCACGTACTCATCCAAATGTCTTTTAAATGGTGTATATGTATCTGCATCGACCACTTCCTCTGGCAGCTCATTCCACACACAAACTACTCTCGATTTAAAACTGTCTCCCCTCACGTCCTTTTTAAATCTTTCTGCCCTCACCTTTAACAGTATGCCCCCCCAGTTTTGAATTCCCCCACCCCGAGGGAAAAAGACTCTTGTCTTTCATCCAATCTATGCTCCTCGCGATTTTATAAACCTCTCTAAGGTCACCCCTCAACCAGCGAAAAAGATCCCAGCCTTTCCAGTCTATTTTTACATCTCAAACCTCCTGGTGTATCTTTTCTGAGCTCTCGGAATAATATCCTTCTTATATCAGGGTAACCAGAACTGGACGCGGTATTCTAAAAGAGGCCTCACCAAAATCCTGAACAACCGCAACATGACGCCCCAACTCCGATACTCAATGGTCTGAGCAATGAAGGCGAGCGTGCTAAACACCTTCTTAACCATCCTGTCTACCTGTGACACAAATTTCAAGGAATTATGTACCTGAACCCCTAGATGTCTCTGTTCTACAACATCACCCAAAGCCCTACCATTAACTGAATAAGTCTAGGCCTCTAGGCTAGTCCCTCAACCAGCCCAGTTCATCCCCTCCCCCCACTGCACCACACAACCAGCCCAGCTCTTCCCCCCCACCCACTGCATCCCAAAACCAGTCCAACCTGTCTCTGCCTCCCTAACCGGTTCTTCCTCTCACCCATCCCTTCCTCCCACCCCAAGCCGCACCCCCAGCTACCTACTAACCTCATCCCACCTCCTTGACCTGTCCGTCTTCCCTGGACTGACCTATCCCCTCCCTACCTCCCCACCTACACCCTCTCCACCTATCTTCTTTACTCTCCATCTTCGGTCCGCCTCCCCCTCTCTCCCTATTTATTCCAGTTCCCTCCCCCCATCCCCCTCTCTGATGAAGGGTCTAGGCCCGAAACGTCAGCTTTTGTGCTCCTGAGATGCTGCTTGGCCTGCTGTGTTCATCCAGCCTCACATTTTATTATCTAAGTCTAGGCCTTGTGTGTTTTACCAAAATGCAACACCTTACATTTATCCAAATTAAACTCTATCTGCCTCTCCTCAGGCCATTGGCCCAATTGATCAAGATCTCTTTGTAATCTTAGATAACCTTTCTCACTGCCCATAATGCTGCCAATTTTGCTGTCATGCACAAACTTACTAAACATATTCTCATCCAAATTATTGATAGAAATGACAAACAAAAGTGAACCCAGTACTGGTTGCTATGGGGCATTGCTGGCCACAGGCCTCCAGTCTGAAAAACAACCCCCCCACTGCCATCCTGTTTTCTATAATAAAGCTGATTTTGCATCCCATTAGCAGGCTTACCCAGAATCCAATGTGATCCAGCTTTACTGATTAGTCTACTGCGTAGAACTTTGTCAAAGGCTTTACTTAAAGTCCATATAAACTATATCTACTGCTCTGTTGCCATCTTCTTGGTCACTTTGTTAAAAAAGTCAAACCTCCTTAGTGAGAAACAGAAACAAAGTCGCTGGAAAAGCTCAGCGGGTCTGGCAGTATCTGTGGAGGAGACCCTTCCTCTGAGGAAGGGTCACCAGACCTGAAACATTAACTCTTTATTCTCCTCCACAGATGCTGCCAGTCCCGCTGAGCTTTTCCAGCAACTTTGTTTCTGTTCCTGACTCACAGCGTTCACAGTTCTTTTGGTTCACACCAGTGAGATATGATTTCCCACGCACAAAGTCAGTTTGACTATCTCTAATCAGTCCTGGCCTTTCCAGTGCATGTAAATCCTGCCCTTCAGAATCCCTTCCAACAAGTTCCCCACCACCCAAGCCAGACTCAAGACCAGTACCCAGGCCTCTCCTTGCAGCCTTTCTTAAATAAACGCACAGCATTAGCCACGTCCACAGGCTCTAAGACCATGGCGATAGATAATACACAAGTCTTTGCTAGGGCCCTCACAACTTCCTCCCTAATTTCCCACAGCGTCCTCGGATAGGCATGTTCAGAGGCCAGAGATTTACTAACTTTATGTTTTCTAAGACCTTCAACACTTCTCTCCTGTATTGTGCACTGTTTTTAAATCATCAATATTTATGTCTGAGCCCTCCAACCTCCATTTCTTTCTCCTTAGTACAAACTGACACAAAATATTTATTTACTCGTTCTCCCACCTCCTGAGGTTCAACACAGAGATGACCTCGTTAATTTTTGAGGGGCCCAGTCCTCCCTCTGTAGTTGCTCTGAAATCAAACACAGGGAAGATTATGGAAACACTCCCAGAAGGTCTGGCCAGTTCCTGAAGAGGGAGAGTGAGGGTTTGGTATTCCCAGAGATAATGGGAACTGCAGATGCTGGAGAATCTGAGATAACAAAGTGTGGAGCTGGATGAACACAGCAGGCCAAGCAGCATCAGAGGCTCTCTGATGAAGGGTCTAGGCCTGAAACGTTAGCTTCTATGCTCCTAAGATGCTGCTTGGCCTGCTGTGTTCGTCCAGCCCCACACTTTGGTATTCCCAGTTGGAATCAGCCTGAGGCCATCATTGTGACCTTTCCCTCTCTCTCTAGGTACTGCGAGACCAGCTGTGTGCTTCCAGCAGCTTTATACCGTGTGGGAACCGTGCAGATTTGTAAATGGAAACAGCGTACTTGGCCTCCTCCAGCTCAGCCAGTTTCTGAACACCATCTGCCTCGTATTTTGATTTCCACAGCACAGCGTCAGCGTTGGCTTTGCTGAGGCTCTTCTGTAGGACGGACCGTTCTTCCTGCTCCTCATCAAGCTGCCCCCGGAGGAGCTCGCAATCACTGCGGGCATCCTGCAGGCTCTGAGACAATCCCATCCTGAGCTGCAAACAGAGGGGGACACGCTCTGAAATACAACAACTTGTTGAATTCGCATGGCACAACACTGAAACGTCTCAATGTGTCAAGCTCTGGGTGGGGGGGGGGGGGCGGTGGGCAGGAGGTATGTGCAGTGGACGATGGCCTGGTGTAGGGGCTGTGACACCTGAGAATTGGGATTGATTTCAGCGACAACTTACATTGATATAGCACCTTTGATGTTGTTATGGTGTGTCACGAGAGGTCAATACCGAGCGACCAATGGAAATAAAGGTCGCCAAAGGGTTGGTCAAAGATGTCGGTTTGGGAGAACATCCTCAGAGGAAGAGAGTGAGGTTGGGAGGTGGAGGTTTGGGAGAGGGGAGTGGTCCCAGGCTTTAGGGCCTGGGTAACTGTCGGGCCAAGCACCAGGAAGTAGGAAGTGTAATAGATAAGGAGAGAATAGGAGGGAATAAAGACAAATATGTCATAAAGCAACTATATGAAAGCACAGAGGACCAGGGTGAGGAGTTACTTCAAATATATGATAGATCGTTTAGCCTCGTGTTCTCTCTCGGAAAGTCCAGGGGAATCTAATCACAGACAGGAGTGTTTTGTATCTGAAATGTCATTAGACCGGGAGCCTGTGTTGGACAGCGAGAATTAGGAGTAACTTGTGAACTGCACACAGTGAGAGCGAATAGAGACAGCAGGATCAATGAAGGAGTTCTGGTTTATACAGAGTTACAAAGCAGATCAGAAAGATCAAAATCAGGTGCAGATTAAATAAGGCAGATGCACTTAAAACAGTCGTATCTATTACTGCATATTGATGTGAACAATATATAACTTTAAATTTCTATTTTGTTGTCATTGGGTTTTAGTTTCAGTTTTACAGCTAGGCTGTCCGGACGCTGGTTTCTATATAATCATTTTAATAAGGTTTTACAATCCTTGAGAAAAGTGGGAATTGACAGTGTGGCGCAGTAAAATAAAACTGTGCAGTTGCCTAGCAAAAGGGATTCAGAGTCAGACAGAGGCAAAGAACATTCTGGAAGGGCATCAGTCAGACAGTGTGTATGTATGTGCGAGATTATGGAGGCAGGACTGTTAAATTCTCCGATGAGAAATCCCACAAATTGCTGGGAACTGGGTTTATGGAGCGTGTGTTTGCTCGGAAGTAAAAGCAGTAATCAGTTTATCTTTCCGAGATAGTAGGAACTGCAGATGCTGGAGAATCCGAGATAACAAGGTGTAGAGCTGGATGAACACAGCAGGCCAAGCAGCATCAGAGGAACAGGAAGGCTGATGTTTTGGGCCTAGACCCTTCTTCAGAGCAATCTTTTCTCTGAAGAAGGGTCTCGGCCCGAAACGTCAGCTTTCCTGCTCCTCTGATGCTGCTTGGCCTGCTGTGTTCATCCAGCACTACACCTTGTTATCTCAGTTTATCTTTCAGTTTGTTTTAGGTGTCCCAGGGAGAGATACCAGCTAAAGAGAAAACATCTTGTAACTGAGGCCACTTTTGGAATACTGCATCCAATACCGGTCTGCCTGCTGTGGGAATGGTGTAGTGAAACGTGAAGGGGTTCAGAGAAGGTTTAAAAGGATGTCACCAGGGCTGAAGGGTCTGAGCTACAGGGAGAGGCTGAATAGGCTGGGGCTACTTTCCCTGTAACATTGGAGGCTGAGGGAGTGACTTTATAGAAGTTTATAAAATCATAAGGGGCATGGATAGGGGAAATAGACAAGGCCTTTTCCCTGGGGTGGGAGAGTCCAAAAGTAGAGGGCGTAGGTTTAAGGTGAGAGGTGAAAGATTTAAAAGGATCTAAGGGGCAGCATTTTCACGCAGAGGGAGGTGCATGTGTGGAATGAGCTGCCAGAGGAAGTGGTGGAGGCTGGGACTATTACAGCATTTAAAAGGGATCTGGATGGGTGTGTGATTAGGAAGGACTTAGAGAGATATTGCTGTTAAATCAAGTCTTGGCATTTGTCAGGATTTTACTGGGATTAAAGGAATACCACAAGTTTGAATCATTTTCTGGCGTTTATGATTGAATTGTTCCAACTTTTGCAATACCGTCCAGTTATTTTTTTCTTTTTTAACAAACATATTACCTTCTTTTTGTTGTAAGTGCACAGGCAGGCTCAGGGATAAGAAGAAACAACAATCTATCCAGACAGGTTTCGCTCTGGGATTGAGACTTGTCTTCTCTTAATTTCAGTTCAGATCAGAGTATCTTTCAATAAAGACATTGTGGAAAGTACTGTAACAAAACTGTGGCTTTAAGGGGGATATTTTGTCCTTTTTTCTTTGAAGAAAGTTGAGATAGAGGTACCAACTAGTCTCTTCAAAAGCTAGTAAGGGAAACATTTTGTGAGACCTGGAGTTTTTTTTTTAAGTGAGAACAATAGAAACTGCCTGAATGGGTGGTGTCAAGCTCCGACAGAGCCAGGATTTTTAGTTTCAGCTTTCAGCAGTTGTTGGGGTCTTGACACTGGATGTGGAAACTCTTATTCCTCTCTCTGTTACAGCTTAAAGCTGGGAGTTCACTTCCTGCAGCTAGAATTGTATATGAGATAACGTTTTACTGAACTTGCCTTTGCCAAGGGTGTGATTATTGGATCTTACTGGATATTGGAACAGTTATTGCTTATTTGCTAAATAATAGATTATTATAGGTTAAGAGATAGTAGGAACTGCCGATGCTGGAGAATCTGAGATAACAAGGTGTAGAGCTGGATAAACGCAGCAGGCCAAGCAGCATCAGAGGAGCAGGAAAGCTGACGTTTCAGGCCTAGGCCCTTCTTCAGAGCATTCAGTTTTCCGAAGAAGGGTCTAGGCCCGAAATGTCAGCTTTCCTGCTCCTCTGATGCTGCTTGGCCTGCTGTGTTTATCCAGCTCTACACCTTGTTATCTCTTATTATAGATTAACTTCTGTTAAGTTTTCCAATAGAGTTAAGTTATTCTAATTCTTTCTTTCGCTTATTTTAACTATTGTACAGTGTATGAACAAAGTGTGTTTGGCTTCACACCTGGTAGTTTCACCAGTTAAGTTGCATCTTGAATGCAATGCCTGACGCTTGCCTGTAACATCAGGAAAAGTTAGGGTCCAGGCTACCCTCTAGATATGGTCTGAGGGGACAGCAAGAACTGCAGATGCTGGAGAATCTGAGATAACAAGGTGTAGAGCTGGATGAACACAGCAGGCCAAGCAGCATCAGAGGAGCAGGAAAGAAAGTCGACGTTTTGGGTTTACGTCCTTCATCAAGTGATGGCCTGTTGGTATTATTGCTGGACTGTTAATCCAGAGACCCATGGTAGTGTCCTGGGGACCTGGGTTTGAATGTTGCCGTAGCAGATGGCGGAATTTGAATTTAATAAAATAGCTGGAATTAAGAATCTTTAATGATGACCATGAATCCATTGTCAATTGTCAGGAAAAACCCATCTGGTTCACTAATGTCTTTGAGGGAAGGAAACTGCCATCCTTACCTGGTCTGGCCTACAGACCCACAGCAATGTGGTTGACTCCTGACTGCCCCCTGGGCAATTAGGGATGGGCAATAAATGCTGCCTGGTCAGCGATACCCTCATCCCATGAATGAATTTTTTTAAAAATCAGGAACAAAAACTGAAGTTGCTGGAACAGCTCAGCAGGTCCAGCAGCAACAGAGGAGCAAGAGAGTCATTGTTCCAAGTCCGGTAACCCTTCCTCAGGACTGGTGAAGGGCATAAACCTGAAACATTAACTGTCCTCCTCCTCTGATGCTGCCTGACCCGCTGTGTTCCTCCAGCTCTACATGGTAGATATAGGGGAGATATCAGAGGGAGGTTCTTTACTCAGAGGGTGGTCCAGACATGGAATGCATTGCCGGAGAGGGTAGTGGAGTCGGCCTCATTAGGGGCATTTAAGCGACTATTAGATAGGCATATGGATGATAGTATAAGGTAGGGGTGGAGGTTGGATAGACCTTAGGTTTAGGGTAAAAGCACAGCACAATATCAAGGGCCGAAGGGCCTGTACTGTTCTATGTTCTATGTTCCCCTCAGTGAGAGGAGGTGGTTATCAGTAATGTTTATGTGACATCGATCTGACCATTTCCACCATATGGGCCACAGCGACTCAAGAACGCAGCTCCCCACCATCTTCTTGAGAGCAATGAATCCTGGCCTTTCCTCTCACGCCTGTATCTCAGTGATGAGTGGGGTGTACAGGCTGGAGGTTTAGGGTTGAGCCCGGTTAGGGGTCGAGGGAGAGCGCAGAGGGGCTGGCCAAGGACACAAACCCTCGATTCCTCCTGCAGCTGGTTCCTCAGCTCCTCGAGCTGCTGGTTCATGGCCACTTTCATCCGAGCTGACTGCGCAATTACAGCGTCGCGTTCCTGTAACTGCTGAGCCAGGTCTCCTGAAACCAGAAACATTGACCAAATCACCGAGCACATCCAGACAGGAGGCAGTACCCACAGAGAATGGTCACTCATCCGAGCTGGCCTCAGATAGGGCTTGCGTGTCTAAATAAAAATCATAGAATCCCTGCAGGGTAGATAGAGGACATTTGGCACATCTGCACTGACCCTTCAAAAACATCCCACCTACATCCATGCCCCTCCAACCTATCCCTGTATACGCCATGACCAATCCACCAAACCTGCATATCGCAGGGTAATTTAGCACGGCCAAGGTGAAGACAGAACATTCTAGAAATGGGATGTTCCCGTCTTGTTGTTTTGCAGATCAGGAGTGAACCAGGCTGATCGTCCCAGTTGCCCTGGTGATGGGCTGTGGAGGTTGGGGGAGGGATGGGGTGGGTGGGGGATGGTGGTGGTCATAGGGACGATGTGTGGGGTATTCCATTCACACCAAGCGATGGACTGACAAAGCTTTCCCGGTGAGGGATTGTTTTCGGCGTGTCGAGCGACGTTCTTGCAGAGAAAGGAGACGGATAATGGTCCAGGAAGTTCCATGATCCAGGACATGGCGTGGGCAACAGAGGCACAGGGTCAATTTCGGACGGGGAATCGGGAAGAAGCCAGTGTCGAAACTGACCCATAGATGGCAGCTACAGAGACACATGGGATAGCTCCACTCAGGCCCAGCACGGCCTCAGTGGGATGAATGGCCTCATTCTGCACCCGGGCGTTTCTCATTTGCTTTCCCGAAAGTCCGCTCGGTTCATGCACACACAACCCTCCCAAAACCAGATCCACTTCTCCCAGACGTCTCACTCTTTGCCCAAGCACCAAGCTGCATTCCATCTGTTCCAACCATCCTCTCTGTCCCCCGTATACCTTGCTCGGATTTACTCCTGCTCATGTGCGCTCGAAGGTCTTTCAGTTCACTCTGAAGTTCCTCCACTTTGCATTTGGCGTCTCTCGCTTCGGCCTCATGTGCGTGGCAGCGTCTCTCAAACTCGAGCTGAAAGGGGAGGGAGCACCATGGTTTGCACTGACCGTGACCATCCATTCCACAACCGAGCAACACGGGCAGCACGGAGGAATCACCCAATCAGAAACCCAGACCACAGTGACATCACCAGGTCAACCAGGGTCAACAATATACGCATTAGTGAGGGAGTGCCGCACTGTCGGAGGGTCAGTGCTGAGGGAGTGCCGCACTGTCGGAGGGTCAGTACTGAGGGAGTGCCGCACTGTCGGAGGGTCAGTGCTGAGGGAGCACTGCACTATCAGAGGGTCAGTGCTGAGGGAGTGCCGCACTGTCAGAGGGTCGATGCTGAGGGAGTGCCGCACTGTCGGAGGGTCAGTGCTGAGGGAGTGCCGCACTGTCGGAGGGTCAGTACTGAGGGAGCGCCGCACTGTCGGAGGGTCAGTGCTGAGGGAGTGCAGCACTGTCGGAGGGTCAGTGCTGAGGGAGCACTGCACTATCAGAGGGTCAGTGCTGAGGGAGTGCCGCACTGTCAGAGGGTCGATGCTGAGGGAGTGCCGCACTGTCGGAGGGTCAGTGCTGAGGGAGCGCCGCACTGTCGGAGGGTCAGTGCTGAGGGAGTGCCGCACTGTCGGAGGGTCAGTGCTGAGGGAGTGCCGCACTGTCAGAGGGTCAGTGCTGAGGGAGCACTGCACTGTCGGAGGGTCAGTGCTGAGGGAGTGCCGCACTGTCGGAGGGTCAGTGCTGAGGGAGTGCCGCACTGTCAGAGGGTCAGTGCTGAGGGAGTGCCGCACTGTCGGAGGGTCAGTACTGAGTGAGTGCCGCACTGTCAGAGGGTCAGTGCTGAGGGAGTGCCGCACTGTCAGAGGGTCAGTGCTGAGGGAGTGCCGCACTGTCGGAGGGTCAGTGCTGAGGGAGTGCCGCACTGTCAGAGGATCAGTGCTGAGGGAGTGCCGCACTGTCGGAGGGTCAGTGCTGAGGGAGTGCCGCACTGTCAGAGGGTCAGTGCTGAGGGAGTGCCGCACTGTCGGAGGGTCAGTGCTGAGGGAGTGCCGCACTGTCGGAGGGTCAGTGCTGAGGGAGTGCCGCACTGTCGGAGGGTCAGTGCTGAGGGAGTGCCGCACTGTCAGAGGGTCAGTACTGAGTGAGCGCCGCACTGTCGGAGGGTCAGTGCTGAGGGAGCGCTGCACTGTCAGAGGGTCAGTACTGAGTGAGTGCCGCACTGTCAGAGGGTCAGTGCTGAGGGAGTGCCGCACTGTCAGTGGGTCAGTGCTGAGGGAGTGCCGCACTGTCAGAGGGTCAGTGCTGAGGGAGTGCCGCACTGTTGGAGGGTCAGTGCTGAGGGAGCGCCGCACTGTCGGAGGGTCAGTGCTGAGGGAGTGCCGCACTGTCAGAGGGTCAGTGCTGAGGGAGTGCCGCACTGTCGGAGGGTCAGTGCTGAGGGAGTGCCGCACTGTCGGAGGGTCAGTACTGAGGGAGTGCCGCACTGTCAGTGGGTCAGTGCTGAGGGAGTGCCGCACTGTCAGAGGGTCAGTGCTGAGGGAGTGCCGCACTGTCGGAGGGTCAGTACTGAGGGAGCGCCGCACTGTCGGAGGGTCAGTGCTGAGGGAGTGCCGCACTGTCGGAGGGTCAGTGCTGAGGGAGTGCCGCACTGTCAGTGGGTCAGTGCTGAGGGAGTGCCGCACTGTCAGAGGGTCAGTACTGAGGGAGTGCCGCACTGTCAGAGGGTCAGTACTGAGGGAGCGCCGCACTGTCGGAGGGTCAGTGCTGAGGGAGCACTGCACTATCAGAGGGTCAGTGCTGAGGGAGTGCCGCACTGTCAGAGGGTCGATGCTGAGGGGGTGGGCACTGTCGGAGGGTCAGTACTGAGGGAGTGCCGCACTGTCAGAGGGTCAATGCTGAGGGAGTGCCGCACTGTCAGAGGGTCAGTGCTGAGGGGGCCCCCAAAGACGAAGTGGAGCAGACGGTTGGAGTTGGGCTGGAAGCGATACCTCTGCTTCTCTCTCGTTACAGATGCTGCCAGAGCTGCTGAGTTTCTCCAGCACTTTCTGTTTGAACCTGGGGTTGGTTTAGTTTGCGAAGATGGTCAGCTTTTACTGTTTGGACTGAATGTTGTGTTAGTTTGTGTTTTTGTGACTCTGTGGCCGACAGCACTGGGCTCTAATCAGTACCTGTACTCAGTGTGAATGGGAACAGTGTCTACCTGATGCTGGTCCTGACCCTGAGCTCACCGAGCTTTCGTACCTTTGCCCTGGAGAGTTGTTCGATATTTGAAGTCATCATGTCCATGTTGGTCTTCATGGCTTGCTTCTCCTTCTCTAGGCTTTGTCTGGCATATTGCAGCCTCTCGACCTGCTCCTCCAGATCGCCCACAGCGCCCAGCTGCTTCCTCTGCAGCTCTGCCACCACTTTCTCCTGGCATAGGTGGCACTCGTCCAGCTCTCTGCGCAGTCTCTGGCACTCTGCCTCCTGCCTCTTTGTGAGCTCTGCCTGTGAGCTGCTCTGCCCTCCTGCATCGTGTAGCCTCTGAGTCAGCTCCTGTAACCTCAGCTCGAGCTCTGCTCGCTGCTTCTCGCTCCTTGCTCGGGCACTCTGCTCACTCTCCAATTCCTCGGTCAGCTCCTGGTTCTGGCCCTGCATCAGAACCCAACAGCGACAGCAGAAAACAGATCACATTGCAGTGTGCATGCCCACGCACTGTCAGAGGGTCAGTAATGAGGGGGTGGGCACTGTTGGAGGGTCAGTACTGAGGGAGTGCCACACTGTTGGAGGGTTAGTGCTGAGGGGGCGCCACACTGTCGGAGGGTCAGTGCTGAGGGAGTGGGCACTGTTGGAGGGTCAGTACTGGGGCAGTGTTTGAGTTTGATTCATTGTTGTCACATGTACAGAGATACAGTGAACAGTGTTGTTCTATATCCTTTACAGGCAAATCGTACCATGCAAGTGCATCAGGATAGCAGGATAGTGTGTAGAATACAGTGTTACAGCTGCAGAGAAGGTGCAGGGAGAGCGAGAGATGAACATTAACATTGGAGCGGTCAGTTCAAAAGTCTGACAACAATGGGGAGAAGCTGTTTCTGTTAGGGCAACATGTGAAATAGTAATTTAATGTTGCAAATATTTATACAGTAAATTGTGTAGAAGTCACCATTAGCCATGATATTTTAATTACATAAATTATCAAAGCTTAACTTGGATAAAGGTAAGGTGCTGCATTTTGGAAAGGCAAACCAGGGCAGGACCTACACTCTTAATGGTAAGCTCCTGGGGAATGTTGTTGAACAAGTAGACATTGGAGTGCAGGTTCATAGTTCCTTGAAAGTAGAGTTACAGGTAGACAGGGTAGTGAAAAAGGCATTTGGTACACTTCTCTTTATTGGTCAGTGCACTGAATACAGGAGTTGGGAGGTCATG